>NW_024038953.1:810000-925421 GCF_016077235.1 Cyprinodon tularosa
CAGGGTGGATGTCCTGATGGCACAGGGGGAGGAAAAGTGAGTATATGTATATATATGTATATATCATGCTTTTGTAGTAAAATTTGCTTAATGATTACTAAACAGAAATAAAGCAGGTTTACTTGAAACATGCAAATACTTGCAGGGCGGATACCCAGGAGGCCCTGGAGGAAACATGGCCGTAAGAAATTATAATAGTATATATAAATATATAATAAGATTTTATAGTCCTTAAACATTTGGGTTTTTTGTCCAAATTCTTTTTTGTTTTTAAAAACAGGGAGGATTTCCAGGATCTCATCTGCCGGTGAGGAAACTCTTCACTTAAATTGGTATCATTTAATTTTCTCCTGGGATGTTCTCTAATACATTGTGCTCGTTTTTTTTTTTTAAATCTGGATGCAGGGTATGGGTGGGCAGCCCGTCTACAACCCAGTAAGTTAACTTTGTTTCATATTGGTACACACTACAGTTTTTATATTGCTGTTAATTTGTCCTGTCAGTGTGATGAATGCAGTAAAACAAAACAAAAAAATCAATAATAATATATATATTTTTTTAGTGTGTTCACCTTAAACTTTTTTTAACTGGTTGTAGCCACTTTTATTTTATTTTTACTGTCCCCTAGTGTTTAAATAGAAGAACTACAATTGCAGACTGATCAGAGTGGTTACTCCAATTAATGGGCATTTCTTTCTTACTGAAGTTTAATTTAGTTTGCCAGGAGGCTATCAAATCTTTAACCGCTTTTATCATGGTTGTGGACCACCGGACCAAAGCTTTACTCTCATTGAGGTGCATACAGCTTCAAGGAGCAAAGACAAATAAGCCCCTTCAGATCCAGAACTGGATGAAGGAACTATTATCCCTTCTGGTCTGGGATGTTTGGGTTTCCTGCTTAGACCTGCTCTTTCGATAAATCTGTCTGCTATAAGTAGAAAAGTATTGCAGTTTTTGCTTATGTTAGCAAAAAAGGCCAGTTTTGGGACCAAATATGTTTCCAAATGCAATCTCAACTAAAGCCAAATGAAAGGAGGCTATCTTGATCAGGGTAACATAACTCTTACCCCAGGGACCCATCCCATCAAGACTTTAACATTTAAATTTATAAATTCTTTTAAAAAAGACCCGTACAAGTTTGCTACTGTTTTCTTGCAAGATTATAGAAAGTGAGCACACCCCCTGTGATTCTGTTCGCAGTTTAAGCACATTAAGAAAATATTGCTTGAATTAAAGGATGGTTAACAAAAATCAAGTTGGATTCATACTAAAGGTCTTCATTCCCTTTAAGGAATCAAGGCTGCATTATCTTAAGCCAACATCTAAAGGACTTTGACTGGTCAAGAGTGAACTACATACCTCTGAGATTCCTTAAAACAATGTGAAACATCATATACTTTGGACTTTAACAGGAAGTTATAATATCTGGATAGAACATCTACCAAACAGGGAGAAGATGCCAACTCTATGTAGAAAAAAAACACAGGCTGGAGTTCTAACCTAGAACCTTCTTCCTAGTTACTGTATATCACAACAGTTGTCTGACACTGTGCAGCTCATGACCAAGCAGTTAAAAGTTACAATATAAAGTATGAAGGAAACATTCTTTTTTTCTTTTAGATTTTTAACGCTGTTTATCCTTGCATAGGTGGGCAGTAGAAGCATTCATGCAAGTACTGCATTGTTTGCATTAAGAAAATTACAGCATACTCTTTAACTCATGAATTTATCTCAGTTGTAAAAAAAAAAAAGACTATTATTTTGAAATTCATGATATTGTAAAATGTATATTTTTATGAAGCAAAGGCCATGCATGTTATATAAGATAACTGTCTTATCTTTAAGACTGTGCCCTACTACGCTATGATCCCAGGAGGGATGTGCCCTAAGAGGACCATCATCATCAGGGGCATGGTACCCTATGCAGCAAAGAGGTCTGTGCTCATTAGTAGGGGTGGCGAAGTCATTCAGATAACTGGGCTCTGACAGAATCTTGGTTTTCCAGGATGGGGTTCAATTTAGTGGTGAGCAGATCCAGAGACATCGCCTTCCACATGAACCCCAGAGTGAAGGAAGGCGTTGTGGTGCGAAACACCAGGATAGGAGAGAAGTGGGGCAAGGAGGAGAGAGAGCTCACCACAAATCCCTTCGTAGAGGGACAGTACTTTGATGTAAGCAACATAGCCATCCCTCTAGATTTACTTTGCGTATGATGCATTCTCTGATAAGTTTTCTGTCTGACACTCAGATGTCCATTCGCTGCGGGAACCAGAGGTTCAAGGTGTTTGTGAACGGGCAGCACTTGTTCGACTTCTCTCACAGAATCTCCTTCAATGAGATCGACAAGCTGGAGATAGAGGGAGAAGTTCAGATCTCCTACATCCACTTCTGATCCGCTCATTATCTATGCACCGTCCTTCTTTATGTCACATTATGCTTTCATTTTACAGTCTATGTCACCTCAGGTTATTTTTACTTGCTGTTTTATTTTTCAGTTTGCAGCTACTTAATAAAAATTCCAATTCTTCAGAACAAATGAGAATAAATCACCAGGATTAACGTTCAGCAAAAGAATGTGTCTTTGAATTTATTCATTTCTTATGCAAAAATACTGTAGAAAAGATTCTCAAATATTGACAATATCAAAGAAGTTATTGTATAAAATCCTTAAAAATGTAAAAACACCAATGGAACAAACAAATATTCATCAAAATGCAAAATACTGGCTCTTATTCAAAGGCACTTGTGAAAGTTGTGTAATCCTCTCTTTTAAGGCTGACATTAGGATAATGAGGAAGAAATGGTTTCAATTATTGCTGCAGGAAGTTTAACTGAAAAAAAAAAAACTCCATGTGCACAAGAAATAGGAAGTGAATCTTATTTTCAGCACCTTTTTCTAAACCTCACACTGTGTAAACCATACCAGATGTATTACAAAAAAAACAAAAAAAGGAAATGGAGCAAAATGTATCCTAACATTCTGCAGTAAAACTATACACTGATTTAAGTACCTTTAATTCTAACAAAAAAGACAGCGCTATTTCTTCTCCCAAAATGTGCCGGAACATCTATTCTGATGACTTATTGAACGACTAAGGCATACATTTATATAATTACTGTTTATATACATGGATACATAGAAATATAAGTGCACACATGTTGCAACACTAGTTAACATCCTCAGGGCATCTGGGTGACATCCCTTCATGATTTGAAAGTCTTTTACTTTTCAGACAACCCAGAAAGGTCTGCATGGTGACCCACAGTGTTTGTTCTCTGGCATCAATAACATGCAAATCCTGCCATGAACCATCTTCCTTAAGGGCAGAGAATCATTGTACAAAACCATCAAAATAAATCATTAGTGCAAAAGTTGGAACAAATACAAAAAAATAACATCAAAATAAAAAAGAAATCTCTAAATTTGACACCAAAACTAAAATGAGGATTTTTACTCCATCATCTCTCTGTTGATCTGTACCTCTTATCAGTCCCTTGGAAGTTGAAGCAGTTTGTCTCAGCCTTTTAGTTTAGAAGCCCTACTTCCTGAGTTTTGGAAACAAAATGTAGATCGGATGCTTGGTCAATGGCTCATTGCAGAACTGACAGTAAAACTTGTAACAGATCAGGTTCTAATTTAAAACACTTCAAGGTTCGTCTTCTTTTTTTAAATGCAGCTCCTCATAATTTTATTCTTGAATTTTTTTCAGCATTTGCTACATTACAACCAGAAACTTCAATGCATTTTAGAGTTGTAAATAGCGGACCAAAAAACAAGTACGTAATAGAGAAATAACAGAAAAATTATGCATAGTTTTTATCTGTGGGACGGACAACTGCTAGTCCTGCAGTCCATACATTAGCCCTTAATAAAAAAAGGTGCGACTTGAAAATCATTATTGAAAGAACGCTGCATGACGTTTTTTCATATTCACCAACAGCAGCTTAGGTAAACAGCAAATATGTGGAAAGCGAACGTACTCCTAAAACTAAAACTGAACTCTGGGCTTACATACTACAAAATTATTTACAGTGAAAACATGCACTGCATATCAGCCTCAATATGGTAAAACATGGTAGTGGCAGCATTATGCTCAGGAGAGACCTTTCTTTGGTAGTGACATGGAATGTGCTAGTTTTTAATGGGAATACAGTTAAATACAGCAGGACGATGGCCCAGAACATAACGCCAGAGCTCCTGTTGAATGGTTTATATCAAAGCATAATGATGCTAGAATAACTTGGTCAGAATACTTCACTAAATATAATAGAAAACCTGTGGCAGCGCTTTAATGCTGAATTTCAAGGATCTGACTCATTTTAGCAGGCTGATAACCAAGAACAGGGATGATTTATTTGTTTTCTTCTCAGACTTAAATAAATCTATTGAAGATTTCAAACCAAATACACTGCATCTGCAGAAAAAAAGTTCGTTTTCAGTTTGGACTTTGGTTTTGATTAATTTAAGCTTTTTGATTTTTATTTATTTACTGTCCTTTGCATTGGGCAACCACATAACAACCCCAAACGTACCTTCAAGTTTGAGGACAAAATCTAAGAGGGGAAAAATGTTTGGAAGAGTTATATTGGATGGCTGTTGCTATTCTCTGCAGGTTGTTTGATGTATCTGGGATTGTACCTGGTAGTACCCACAGCGATGTAAAAAACAAAACAACATTCAAGAGATATGCTATAAAAATACCTTAAAGAATAAAGATAAGAACATTGAACAAATGGATAAAAGTCAGTTGTCCATCACTTCGTTCTGGCAGTGTCAGCTGGTTTCACAAAGAGTTTGTTGTTTTGTTTTCAAAGTCACTTTCCAGCATGTCTGCAGTTGGAAATGTGCTGCTATTGCAAAAGAGGCGTAATTTCATTTTCTCTGAATGTTTTCTCTGCAGCATAAAACCACAAGCTTCACATGCAGTCTATGGTCGGCAAAAGTCTCCTTCAGGGTGAAGCAGAGGCAGCTGTTTCAAACTCACTTAGAAATGTGCTCATCGTCAAAACAGGTTCTTAGTGAGAAAAATCATCCCAAACTTTTACTTGCTTGGAAGCCGGTGATACATTTGTGCAAAATATGTGTGGTGAAGCACAAAGTGTCTTGCAGTCAGAGGTTGCAGGGAGTTTGGGTTTGGGACACGTGTGGCAGCGACCCGCCCCTAACGTTCAACAGTGGATCAGCTACTGCCAGGGCATCCTGCTGGTCGATTCCCTGTCCTCCAGCAGCTCCAAAGTGGGAGTGGGGGTGTGGTTAGGTGTGGTGCGGCAGGACGGCTGTAGAGGCAGCGTGGCTGTTGAGGATGAAACAGGCATGTCCAGGCTCTCCAGGGAGTCGGACAGGGTTCGAGTGGTCTCATGTCGTGGACAGAGGACGTATCGGCTGCGCTCGTGGACTTCCACGGTAGTCACAGATTCGAATCCTTTTCGGAAGAGAGGCGATGATCTAATAGGATCTCGGCCCCCGACGGCTCCAAGCTCTACAGGAGATTCATCCATGTTGACATATAGTATCTCATCAGGGTCCTGAGGGTCTGGAAGATCCTCGAGGGCTTTTTCCAGCTCGCAGCGCAGTGTCTCAAAAGATGGACGATCTTTGGGGCTCAGAAGCCAGCATGAGAACATTAGAGAGTAGCTGCAGATCAGAAAGAAGCCTTAGTTATTGGTTGGCCTGACATATACACTTCCTGTTATCTAAGGAAGTTCTTATTTTTCTTTTAAAAAGCTAAACAAAAAACACATAAAAATATATACACACACAAATATATATATATATATATATATATATATATATATATATATATATATATATATATATATATATATATATATATATATATATATATAGTTTTTCTTAACAGAACTTTAAAGAAGTGAAAACTCACATAGAGTCCAAACAGTCTGGAGGTTGTTTGAGACGGTTTCCTTGTCTTAAGTAGTCATAAATCTCGCTGTTTTCCACCCCTGGATAAGGCGTCTGGCCTCGTGTGGCTATTTCCCACATGGTGACTCCAAACGACCACTATGAAAAATAGTGAACAGAAAACAGGAGAGAGAAACACACAGAGAAAAGGTCAGAAAGCTGTAATGCACACGTCAGACAAGAATTCGCACCTAAAACTATACAAGAGAGTTACAGCCGTGCACATGTATGGATTTTGGACATCCTCGTTTGCACAACCAGTGCAGAAAAATTTCCATAATTCACATATCAGCATGTAATTCTTATGTGCAGGAACACTGAGGCCCCTGAAGTATGCTTGAAATGAAGTTACCACCTGCCACAGCTGACATCTGTCCCAGAGCTTTGGTCACAACACATTCCACCATATTTCACTTTATGCTCCAACATTGCTTTTCTGATAGCAGTGATTAATTTTTCTGAGAAAACTAAATGATACTACAAAGCTCATGTCCTTTCTGTACATCCTTAATATCCGACAGCTGAACAGTATGTGTAAGTATGTATTACTGGCACAAATAATAAACGGTATTTTAAAGATATGGTGAGAAAATGTTTGAATACTGAGGTTTAATTTGATGCGTATACTTTATGTTTATGTGTATTTAGATTTATGCTGTTGAATACACATACAAGGAAAACATGCTTGAAGTTTGTCTTGCAAACTATTTAATTAGTGAATGATTAAACTGATAAATTAAATGCTATTACAGTGGCTGCTTAGGAAACCTTAGCTACTAACATTAATATTACCTTTATATCAAGTGTAGAGTCACAATAAATACTGTATGACATCATTCTCTATATAGCAAATCAATACAGATGTTGTGATTTTTTTTTTATATTAACTTAGTTATAAATAACCTTTATGTTTTGAGAACCTAATTGTTACGGAATGTTCATGTTTTGCAGTCTTCTAACATGCTCTAAACTGGTATGTTCTGCTGAATTTCCATTTTAACTTTACTATTAAATCTAAAATAACAGAATCAAAACATATGGGAAAGTTTGCTTATTTACTGAGGACTAACACAGAAATCTCTCTCCTGACTGGCTGCTGTCAAGCTGGTTTGATGCTACGATTTTCACATGTAACAGCTGATTTATCAAAGTGCATTTCTGCTTTGTTTGGTGGTGTGCTGTCAGACCAGCATACCCCATCAGACCAGCATAACCATAGTCAATATGCATATGCAAGCCATCAGATCTGTGTTCATCCCTTTAGTTTTGTAAGAAAAATAGACTTTAATCTACCTCAATGGGCGTCTATCCCTTTAGTCATGTAAAAAAAAAATGAATGGTCAAATTGCCATACGCTTCAAAAAACACCAAAAAGTAAGTAATTCAATAACTTGGGAATAAGGGATACATGCCCGTTGAGGCAGTTTAAGTTTTTTTTTTTTTTTCATACAAAACTAAAGGGATAAAGGGGTATTGACTATGGGTATGCTGGTCTAGTGGAGTATGCTTATCTGACATAGCACAGGCACAAAACCAAACCTAAAACTCAAAACTTCCCCACAGTCTAATTCTAAGGCGCTTGATCTTATGATAACAAAGCTAAATGCATAAATATGAAATAGTTTACCTTATAACTCTGAATTTTCCAAAAAGCTATTTACAATAAGTTGACCATAGCATCAAATATTTTGTGACTTATCACCAATAAAACAAAAATCTGTCATTTTCTTATGTCATAAAAAGAAAGAAACACCCCTGATGAGATGGGTGTGTAAGGAGTGGCCATAAAAAGAAAATGCAGCTTGCTTTTATGGTTTTTTAAATTTTGTTTGACATGGTGTAAATAGGCATGGGAGCACAAAATGTGTTGTGTCAATGTGAGGAGAGGTAAAAGTAGCTGCACTGAATCAAAGGAAGGTTTTGAGATTAAATATCATTTTGGATGCTAATCTCACTGGTCTTTAGCTCTGCTACCCATAGATGATGTCTTACTTTCTCCCTGGCAGCTTTTTACCACAGGCAAAACACTGACTGCTCATATTAACTCCACATCATCCAGCTTTTAGTTATATTTTTTACATTATTTTCATCCTGGTGTTTTACTATAGAATAAATCCATCAAGATCTTTTTCTGGTTCTTTGAAAAAGGGATACAGTTTTACATCCAGCTATATTATCTTGGGGTTACGAGCCTTTTTTTTTCAACATTGTGAGTGATACAAACACACGAATAAGGAAACACAATGAATCAGTCTCCACAGGTACTAACCACATCACTCTTGGTGGTGTAGACGCGGTCTGCTAAGCTTTCAATTGCAATCCATTTAACAGGCATCTTGGAGATCCGTCCCTGTCTGTAGTAATCGCCGTTGTAGATCTTCTTGGAAAGGCCAAAGTCGGCCACAGACACGTTCATGTTCTCATTTAACCTAAGAGCGTGAGAGAGAAAAAGGAAACACTTAGCTTAAACAGAGGGGTGGGAGTTCTCTAAAAATACACACATCTTTGTTTTAGCCTTTATTAAATATTATGGGTTTTTTTTTGCAGCTGAGAGATTTTTCTCTACATTAGGAAAAGTTTAAACAGTTTTACTTTTATTTAAAGGACCATTTATAACCCCTGCTTGCTGGCAGCAACAAGAAAGGGAAAGTGCAAACAAGGCAGCCTGTGGGAACTGAAAGAGTACATAAGTGGAGGAAGCGGTTCTGCTTACATGCAGTTGCGTGCAGCCAGGTCTCTGTGGATGAAGTTCTTGCTGCTGAGGTACTCCATCCCTCTGGCAATGTCGGTCATGAACTTGACCAGCATCTGTGATGGTAGGTACTACAGGACACACAGGGAGGATGGTTCATTCACAGATTTATCACAGCTGTGATTTCATCTTTGAACAATAGAGGGCGCCAGTATCCATCTTTTTTTAACAAGTTATTAGCAAGAATTGATTTTCCAGACTCCCTCCTCCTATGTGAACAACAGCTCTCAGCTGCATTGTGTGACTGTTTTTAAAAGTTGGCAAACCTCAAGACTATTTCGACATTGTGTGTGAGTCTTGCTTTGATTAAAGTTTATGTTTCTCAGCACACCCCTCCAGGGGTTTTAACACACGGATAATGCCAAAGCATTCAGTGTTTCAGGGTACTTTTTCCTGCCAAAGGAGGAATAATTGGAGGCTTATTTAAGAAATGCTTTACAACTATGTTTAACTCTGGATCCTGTTTTGCTGACATTCATGTGAACTTAAAACCATAGAGTGTGTGAAACTGTGAGCGGTTGTGTGTTGCTGACTCTGTGTTTTTGGTGTTTTGTTTTCAGGCTTACCACAGGACAGTCTCCTAGCCTGGAGTACAGCAGATAGCTGTGCAAATCGCCGTGCTTCATATACGGGAGGATAACCACAGGTGACGGGTAACCTTCGCTCTCCACGGTCTGCAGACACACACCTGAGATAAAAAAAAAGAAATAATTTAGTCTGAACACATGCTGTTTTAAATAGGATGTGCACATAATTTGAAAATAATAAGGTCTGAACTGTGCAGTTATTTACAAGAACACATTGATTAGATTTTTTTTAATCCATACTTAACATTAAAAGGAATTGCAAGTGTTTTTCCCCGCAAGTTCTTAATCGAATGATATAGATTAAATTCATAAATATGTAAAAATGCCTGAATCTATTTGTATTTTTTTTTATTTATTCAAAGTTAATGTTGCTTGGTTTTCCTCAGAAAATGTATTGGATATTAGTAATGCATTAAGCACACCTCACTGGAAGAGATCACTTCTTTGAAAAGTAAAGTCAGATTTTTGTAAAGCCAAGAATGTGGCAGGTCACATTTTCCACTTTTTCTTATTACCTCTAGAAATGTCAACTAGTTTTAAACGGATGTAATTTGTCCTTTTTTTTTTTCTCTAGCTGTAATTTCAATAAAGATACACAACACATTGGTATTACTACTTCCACTACACAGCAACATTTGCACACATTGTTTTTTCTCATATGTGCATCCTGCAGGTTATTGACTGACTTACCCAGGAGCCTCATGACGTTGGGGTGATCAAACTCCTTCATGCAGGCAGCCTCACGCAGGAAGTCCTCCATCTCTGAGCGAGTGCAGATCGCAACTGGAGAAGTGATCATTTACAGGTTAGGTCACTTTGTAGGTCAACAAAATCCCATGAGGGTGGAGCTGTTTTACCCCTCAATGCTGAGACTACATAATTACTTTTTAAAAACTGTTTTAATGTCTAGCTCCATTTTCTGTGACAGGTTTCTTCAGCAAACATAAATATTGGTAATAAATATAATATTGGTAATTTCATTATGTAAATTCCTTTATTGTCCAACAATGGGGAGATTCAGTCTCTGCATTTAACCCATCCCCTTGGGGAGCAGTTGGCTGCCATTGTGTGGCGCCCAGGGAGCAGTGTAGGGTTAAGGGTTTTGCTCAGGAACCCAGAGTGCAGGCTGTAGGGATCGAACTGGGTGCTTGCAACCTTCTCAGAGCACAAGCGCACTGGTCTAACCCACTAGGTCAACACTCCCACCAACCTTTATCCATTTTTTGTTTTTTTCTTGACTACAATGGTTGGATTCATGAAGCGGGATGATGATTTATTTCATCGTTCACTCACTCTTCATAGTCTTGACAGCCACCTTGAGAACAGCCTCCTCCTGATTCAGCAGACCCTCCATCACAGAGCCAAACTCCCCTGGACATAAAAAAGAGCAAACCATATGACAACCAGCATGATTTGAATTCTAAAGGAATGGAGATTACATCATTCCAACCTTAGTTTACACTGAAATACAACCAGAGCAGTAAAATAGAAGCAGACAGGAAAAGCTCACCTTCTCCCAGAGTCTTTCCCAGAGTGAGCTTATGTCTGTCCACCATCACATCTTGCAGCTTCTGTTTCAGCTCATCACTGATACCCAAACTGTTTACTGCAGAGAAGAAACAGACAAAAAAAATGTCATTGGTGCTTTAAGGGCTGTTTGGAGGAAAAACAGCAGATATGTGCAAAAATGCAGCTACAATAGGATCAGACAGCTTTTTTCACCTTCATTTAGGAGCCCTAAGGTGCTTCGTGAATAACTTATCTAACCAAGGTTGCATTGCAAGAACAAATGGTAAATTTGTTCTTGAAATTATAGGATAAATATTTGATAAATTTGACTAAAGACATAACTATGTGCTACTCTTAATCTTTGGATTCTTTTTTAATTCAGAACCTGCAGTAATTAACACTGAGATATTGTTTTAAATCTCTAACGTAGACAAAGACCTGCAACACCACATTTTATCTTGTTGATTAGCATCCATATTTCCCTTTGTGGTTGTGACTTTTTTCTGCTTCTTTCAGTTCCCCCCCTTTTTTTTGCTGTTATGACCCCAGATCGAAATCAAGTGTGGTTTCAGTTAATTGCTTTAATTCTGCAAAAAATGTTGATTTCTCAAAGACTCATCTTTTCGTAGACTGAATGTAATTATAATACAAATTAGTATGAGTTGCAGTGTGTTATTTTTATTTTACACTGGAATTATTTTATTTTGTTTTTCCCGAAGATTTGTTCTTTAATTTTCTTTATAGAAAGTTAAAGTAGAACTATTTAAAAAGAGTTTCTAATAAGAACTGAAGCTGCTGAAATATTGGTGAGAAAAATAAGTTCAAATATATAAAAAAAGGTTATTATTCCATGTGTGCTGAAATGCTTCCTGCAGATGGGCTGTCACTGAGCAGTAGGGTTGTCACGATACTAAACTTTTCAACTCGATACCGATACTAAGTAAAATATTCGATACTCGATACCATTTTCGATACCACAAGGATAAAATTTCAACAGAAATATTTTGATTAATAATTAAAATACAATAAATAAATAAATTCAATAAACAATAAGAACAACATTTTGAGGTTGTTTGCTGTGCACAATATTAAGCAAGCTTGATAAAAAAACTTACAAAATTAAAATTAAGTTTTCCTTACTTGGCTATGCTTTGCACACATAACAATGACACTAGCCAAACCGGTTAAGAAACAAAAATAATTCTCAGCAGCTGCAACTGTTACAAAAAAGTCTGAAACTGAAAAGTGCGTAGAATTATTCAATCACACAGTGTTCAGAAAGTGCATTTTCCTCTATTCTGCACTTTAGATGAATGACTGTTTAGGTGCGACTGGTACTCGATACTTTTGAAAATGAGTATTGTATCCGGATACAACATTTCAGTATCGATACTTTTTTGAGTATCGATACTTTTGACAACCCTACTGAGCAGTCATTATTTTTAATTTCTTCTCCTTCGGACCAGAATGTGACAGGACAACAACAGCCTCTGAGATGGCCTGCAGCTGCTGCTACACCAGCAATCTGCCTCAAGTTGGACGAAAAATGCGTTTAGTCCACAGGCATGTTACAACTCATGCTGGTATGTCCGGCTGCGGCCCGATAAAGGCAAGAACCAGAACGTCAGGATCTGACTATGTCCTGAAAAACTGGCCGGAACTTCTGGACAGCATCAGTGTAGAAAATCCAGCCCAAATCCATTAATCCAAGCCTTCCTTTTTATTATATCACTCATATGAAATAACTCATCTCATCCTCCTAGCTTGTCTCATTTCACTTCCTGATAGGCTTTTCTGCAGTTTTTTCAGGTTTATTTTGGCATCTTCGTTGGACCGGCAAGCTGGGACTTGCTCACGAGGACCATAACAAATATTCTGTGCACAGCAGGGGACAATGTCGGGACTTGAATGTGACCCAGCTGGGTGAAATCTGAGCCTGTATTTTCAGCTTTGTATCTCTGTAATTGATGCACCGTTTCAAAGGAAGACTCCTGACTGGTGACAGCAAACAAAGCAATGCAAAAGCACTCTTTTCCTCGCTTGATGACAAGCCCTTCTGTTATTAAGACCCCCCCTTGGAGACCTGCATCACATCAGATTGCTTCCTGATGTCGCTGGATCTCCTTGATCTTTACATCTCCCAAGTCTTTAAATTTCACTTTTATTTATATCATTTAAATGCAGCTTAACTTTAGAAGGTTTCAATCTAACAGGAGGGTTGCCGTGGAGCATATAAGCTTACTAAACACTTATAGCTTGTTAACACAGCTGCAGGGATGGAATCAACTCTTGGCTGTTTGATCATCCAGATAAACTATGGAGGCCTTTTTTTTGTCTTTTAGCATGGAGAACAGAGCTGCCACTGTGTAGCCTGAGGAGAAATTATTCTCGCTGAGCCAGTATTTTAAGAGAAGAGGAAGCATTTCTACTCCTTGCAGCAATGCAGGTCCAGGCATGCAGCTGAAAGTATCTGTTCCTGGTTTGGTGACATTCAGGTGCAGGTAGGAGAACTCACATGTTGCTTCTAGCGGCCTGCGGCTGTAGCTGCGGCGAGCGCGGTACCTAACCACCAGCTGCCCTCGCTCCATCATGGGCTCAAATGCCTCCCTGTAAATGCACAAAAACAAAACGGATGTTGTCGGGCAATGTTGTAAACAATCCCGAGAGCGGGGCTGCATGATGCACAAAATGACTCAGAAAATAAGTAGCATTAAGTCTGGAAGGACTGAGAACATTTATGGTTTGGCCGAGTGGCTGGGCCCCTCCCTTCCACCCACAAGAAGGACAAACAAACCTACGCACCCAAATCGTGTCTCTTTGCGCCGTAGCTTGGCCACATAAACAGCCAGGAGCACGGCGAGGGCCACAGCGCCAGTAATGGCCATCACCACGTACCACCAGTGCCAGGAAAAGGCTTTAGGATTTGATGGACCTGGAAGAAATTAATGGAAGACAGGCATTGATCTCAGTCCATCATGTTTGTCAGATTGAGCCCTAGGGGTCAAATTTAATCTGCTCTGGGTCTCCATCATGGAGAGCTAGTCTCCTGCAAGTTTTAGAGGCATCCCTGCACCAAGACATGATAATTATAGTAGAATTAGCTGCTTTGAGAAAACACAACAAAAGACAGATGGATTTGTTTGTCTTGTTCTTGATTGGTTCACTGTTGCAAGAACCTCCTTTAAATGTGTCTTCTCTCATATGCTGGTAAAATGTCTACCTATCTGAGGTGGGTAGTAACTAGTTACATTTACCACAGTACATTTTAGAAAAATATGTATATCTTGGAGTAGTTACACCTAGCCATTCTTTTTTTACTAAAGTCATATTCTCGTTAGAGTATTCCTACTCTTACAAAAGTACATTCTCTGGCAGCTCCACCCACTATGAGTAACTTTTCAGTTACTGCTATTCAGAGTTTAGGTGAAAGTACAGTAAACAGCTGGAAGTATTTATCTTTTCCTGACATGTAAACATAACCTACTGTTAGGATTGGTTTTATAGGTTTATGTTTAAAAAAAAAAAGTTTTTCTTCTGACTTTTTAAAAATTGGGTTATCATGTTTTTTATGTAGATCATGTAAACAGAATTTGCACAAAATTGTTCTTTTTAATGCCAGTTAGAAAAAAAGTTCAAGTGGTGCTTCTGCTATATTGGATAAGGTAGAAGGAATAATAAAGAATAACTACTTCAAATCAAAAGCAAGATGGCTGAAGCTTGGACATGCTCAGATGCTCCAACTGGAGAGGGATAACAAAGACACATTTGTACAGGTTTTAGTGTTCTAAACCCTTTACCTCAAACCAACTAACAAAAAGAGAGGAATATAATTAAAAGTTCAATGCAAAAAATGAAAAAAACAACAACATAAAAATCAATTCTAACATAGACCATAAGCTAAAAGCTGAAAGTTATGAATTCAATTCTTGGTTTTTAGTTGTGTGTTTTATAATCTTTCTATTCTGGATAAGACACTGGACTTTGAAAGGACATCTATGGTTTTAGCGTGCTCAGTATCTGCCACTTTTCAGCCTTGGAGTTTAAAATCCACTCTGGTTCAAGCTCTAGAAGAAAATTTTTTATTTTGTCAACTGATAAATACCTAAAAACCAAATCCTTGAAAGTCTTAAAAGAGGTGAAATAACATTCATGATATCAAAAAGGTATGATATATGTCATGGGAATTCAACAAAAAGGACTATTTGATGTTTACATAGCGTGTTTTCTCAAGGTCTTGCAATAAAACCCTTCCTGTTTGTTTTCTATTGCAGTTTAAGAGTTTCAGGAAAAAGTGATGAAGGAATGACTCCTTCCAAGATAAATCTACCAACACAACTCTCCTTTTCTCTGTTCCTTCCTTGGCATCCCATCACTCATTCTGAAACCTTCTCAGTCTCCCAAAAAAAACTACAAATAGAAGAACTTCCTTCTTCTCATCCTCCCCCTATTTAACTGCCTCCTTTTCACTTTTTTATGCCGTTCTTCTTGTTGATGTCTAGCTCTTCAGGACAAAGAAAACAGAGGTGCTACATTGCCTCAGACTGGTATAAATATTTATGACGCGTCTCCCCATTCAGCCAACACCCACCCTCAACCCCCCCCCCCCCCTCCCCTCCTCCTCCCTTTCCTGTCTCTAAGATCCTCAATTCTGGATTTTCTCTTCCTTGCTTCCTCTTTTTTTTGATTGCATATGACAGAAGCCAGTGACACAGAGTGAAAAAGAGAAGTTCTGAGGACCTCAAAGGAGGCCCAATACATCATGAGCTCACTTCCACAAACACACTGCGGTCATTTTGTGTCACAGCAGAGAGAGTTTGAAGATTTTCATGTTGAAAGGCGGTCTTTACTCACCTTTTAATTTATCTGTTTCTGTGGAAAAAAGAAAGATAAAAAGATTATTTTCATATGCAAGAGTAAAATCATAAAAAAAATTGCTGTACATTTTTCTTTTAAACGTAGAATGTTTTTCACTTTTTTAATGTCTTTAAACCTCAGATTTTCACTGCTTTGTCAAAACATTGTAGTCTACTGCTGCTAGGTTTCTATGGCAGCGTTTTTTTACAATTAGGAGTTAAAGGCTCCTTCACCTTAAAATATCAATGTTTAAACAAACTGTGCAAATTTGTATGGATCTGTGGGAAATGTGAATAATTAAATATATGAGCAAAATGTCAAATATTATGATTTTTTTTTTTATTTACCCCAACTATATATACTTTTGTGGTTTTATTAGGAAAATAAGAAAACTTTCGAATTAAAAACACATGAAAATTCTTTCAATAAGAAAATTAACATATATTTACGTTTTAAGGAGATGATTAGCTGTAATTCATTAACTGAAGATGATGCGTCACTTTTTATGTTCTTTATTATTATTATTATTTACAATTGTATGCAAGAAATTACATTTTCTTTCCTATTTCAATGCTCTGTTTAATTATCCTCACATCTTTAGATCTTATCTTTTGTCTGTTTTATCGGTGTGCAGTCACAGCAATGGTTGTTATCGGTTCCAAAACATAAAATGTTTTAGGTTATGAATTACAAAAGAAAATATATATATATTTTTTTACATCTTTTAATAAAAAATGCCAAAAATATAACAAAAAGTTGAAAGTATCCATAATCGAATGAGTTGAGTTAGTACAACATGTTCTGTTTTTATTTTTAAACTTTTGGAATAATCCAAGTTATTTGTGCATTCATGGAGCCTAACTTCATTAAATAACTTAATAAAGAACAACCTAACTGTATTAAGATGGTACCTGTGCAGATTTTGACAATGCGATCCCAATAACTGACCGGTTGCCAAGTGGTGTGGCTATGCTGCAACGCCATGAGTCAGTTTTCTTTTGGGTGTAATCAGGGCTCTTCAATGTTGCTTGGCGACAGGTTAATAAATGTTAAAATGTAAAGGTAATTGCATTGTGTCATAAAATAAATATTATGCCTACAGCTGCAATACCCAAAGGATCTGAATGGCAAATCTGGCCTAGAAGTAGGATTTGGAAGTCAGAATCAAAGAAACTACTGAATATAAAACTTAAACTCTTCGCAAATTAAAATGTTTGACTTTATAAATTAAAAAAGTTTAAATAATAGTGAGTAAAATGCTTTAAGCTGGCACAATAAATAACTTTGATTAAAATGAAATCTAAATACAGAATGACTAATTAATAGAAAAACATTGTTGAGTTTTGTTAACTTATTTGGTTTTACATTGAACTCATAGTACTGGTCACCCTGGCTGCACACTGCCTTTTAGCTGGCTGAAAGCAGGCTGCTGCTACATTAGATTTGTCTTTTTAAGACCTTCAAGTTTAGCTATTAGGAAATATTTTCATACAAAAGGAAACCTGAAGAAAAACTGTGTGAAGACTCAATGAGCACAGTCCATCCAGATGCGAAATGTTTTGCTCATTATTGCAGTACGAACATAAGAGATGCAGCAGAATCATAATATTTTACTCAAAGATATAATTTTGTTGCGATCCCAAACAGGACTGGAGTAAAAATAAGTGCAGAGACAACCATCTAACTTCTATACAAAATGTTTGAAAGCTCTTAAGAAAACCTTGAGGAATTTCGGCATTCTAAAAACTATATTTAAACTCAACAATGGTGCAGTTTGGATCAACAGTTATCATTTTATCTGCTCCAGAATTAGTAAAATATTATTTTACAATTATATTAGCTCATTATTTCACACTGATCTATAACCTGATTTTAATTTAAAGCTGTTTTTCACTGAGCTTTCTTAGGTTATGGAGAAATATTCAATTAAAAATAATCATTTACATTTATTTCATCAGGCAATAATATATAAATAGGTATGATGATGTGAAGAGGATCTGGGTTGAGTGAATATGTTTTAAAGCTTAAGTATTAATAACTGTTTTCTTTTTTCAGTTCAGTGGAGTTTATCATACTTTAACTGGATATTGAGGTAAAATAACTAAGGACGACATGATGAAGACCAGGTGTTATACATGGAGCTCTAAATCCCCCTGTCTCTTATGAGCTGCTTTAAAATTATCCAAGTCCACAAGAAAAGCTACATTTAAGCCAGAGAGGACATGTTATTAGTGGAAATTTCTCATCACTCACCGGGAAAATTAAGGACCAGAGTCTCTGCGCGGCTCCAGGGTCCCCGCCCCGCCCCAGTGTAGGCGCAGACTCGGTATGATACATTGGTCAGAGGGATGGACAGGTTAATGGAAAACTCTGTGTCCAGTCCAGCATCCACCACAAACTGGGAACAGGAGAAAGAAGATGGACGGTTACAGACAAGCTCCATTTATTATTCTAAAACCTTTAATAGTTTTATTTTATTCTGTTATGTCTTGTGGTGAAAGTGAAAGCAAAGATGGAGGATAGCTTTTTTGTGGCCAAACTGTAAAAGATTCAATATATCAGATTATCCTGTTAGATGTTTTAAGAGGAATCTGAAGATAAGGTTTTATTTAAACAACATCTGTGATTGTGTTTAACTCCTCACATGCAACAGTGAGAGTTAGAGTATTTTGGGGATGGAATTGTGTGTTTATGACCGTTTTATTACAGATGCTTAGCTATAACCAGGTATGCTGATATGTAAATGTAAACCAATGGCTAATCTCTCAATAAAGTGACACGGAGCCTTTACCCTGCCCTTGGTTTTGCTTCAGGCTGACCTGCTGTGTGTTGAGCATGCTGTATTCCACCATGAATCCCTGCAGCACTCCGTTCAGCTTCCCAAGAGGTTCATCCCATGTCAACAGCACCTCGGTACCATTCGGTTTGGCGGTCACATTGGCTGGCGGGTTCTCTGGCACTGAAACATCAGGAAAAAAAAAAAACACAACATAAAAATCCTAATCAGGATAGTGGAGCGTAGAGTTCAGGGTGTGGGGAGGCTTGATGTGAAAGAGGAGCCAGCAGCGGGTGGACAGAGTCCAGGCGTTAACCAGGCAAGCTTTGTTTTCACAGCTTCAAGCCTTTAGGATGAGTGTAATTGCAACATCTGGAGGGATAAAGTGGAAGAAAATGTGAAGAATTTTGCTCTGCTGAAGCAAAGGGGTACATGAGGGTACCATGATTAGGAAAGTCCACTCCCTGACCTCTTCCCCCTCCTCTGGTTTACTCTACCCTGCCTGCTTTTCCTGTGTGAAAATGCCTCCCAACAGGAGGGGAAAGCTTTCTGGAAAACATGGCAGCAACGCTGGAAGAATCTGTATGAGATTGATTCTCCATGTACAGGACTCCAAAGGAACTGGATTTTTTTCTTCTACTACACTTTGTTTTTGTGAGGAAGACTCTAAGAACAAAAACAAAACCCCCTCACACAAACACATGAGTGAAGTCACTGGGAGTTTGTAGAAACATTAGCCGGGCTACAGTATGGATGATGTTATCTGGGATTGTTTGGCAGCTGATTGTTTCCACATGGGCCGCGTTCTCTGAGTCAGGTTGAGCAGCGCGGCTCCACCTATACGCTGCGTCATCGCTCCCTGCCTCCTTACTTTGTCCCCTCAAATCCCATTTTCTTTCTCAGAGATGCCAAGATTTCTTCTCTCTCTTTTTGGAGTCTTTTTTAGCTCCAAGGAAAAAAGATCTAAACCGTTAAAAAAATGAAAGGATAAAGGCAGATGCAGACATTTCTAAAAGTTTTGGAACTTCTTTTTTTTGTTTTAAAACAATACAATATATCCTTCAATGGGATCCTATGAAAGCCAACACAAATGAAGGTACATAATCAGGAAATGGAAAGGGTTCAAAGCTTTTAATTTGAAAATTGTTCAAGCAGTTAAAAAAATAAGTCTGCACCTCGAGGGAACTTTTGCCTGAAAGGGTTTAAATTCAAGGTCAGAAAGTTCAGCTTTGCTCTAATCTTGACTAAGGCTAAATTAAAAATCACCAAACTTTGTCTACTTATTCCTGTTTTCTAATGATAACTGGATGTTTTGCTACAATAAAGGTAAAAAAATAATAATAAAAAAATTAACTTTTTAAAAAGGCCTTTTTCCAGAAAGCCTTTTTTAAAATCCTTCTATAGAAACTGGAGGATTTAACCAAAGCCCAGAAGAATATAGACTATGCGAGTTATCTGACTTTAAAATAAATGAAGTACATTTCATTTTGTATTGTCCTCTGTATAACTACGTTAGACTTGTATTGATGGATGAAATACTTAAATAAATGCCTAAGTTGTTTTAGAGAAGTGACTATAACAAGATTAAATTATTTTTTTAACTTCCATGTCTATAAGTTGACGATGTTTATTTGTAAAGCTTGGAAGAATTGGTTATTTGGATAAGATAGCAATTCTTTTGTCTGTACATAATGTCTGGAATACATGATATACATTTAACCTGTGTTGTCATTTAGGGCTGGGCATATATTACTGTATATGCATGACACAATAATAAAACTAAATCAAACCTTTTAATTGAGTAAAGCTTGTCCCAGAAGACTGATAATATTCATTTTTAGGTTTTATTTAGTATCAGATATTGTTGAGCTGATGCTATTTTTTGGCCCTGATACCGATACCTGGCTGTGCAGTATTGGCCGATACCGATACCATCCGTTTGAAATTGATGTTCTCGGACATCTGTCTTTTGGCCTCACTCTTTTCGTCCCACTGTTCTTTCCAAAGAAGTAAACTGACAGGGTTTGTTGCAGCGGTCCTTTCCGGTTTCTCTTGGCAGTCTCGAACTCTTTGTGTTCGTTCACATGTTTCGAATTCAAATGTTTGATCAGGTTCGAGGGACTGAAACTTCCCGGGTTTAACTCCACCTCTCGAAACTTTCAGGTACTTACCGGCTTTTCTATAACGAAATACCTCTACACCTCAGACATTTTCTTCTCCTGGTTTGCTTTCCCAGCAGCTATTGGCTTGATCTGATTGGTCTGGAGCAGGCCAATAGCGAACATCAAAATGGTATAGGTGCCCTATTTGTTGGTACTCACCGACGTGGATACCACCACTTTGGTGCTATACTGATACCGATACTGGTATCGGTGCAGCACTGGTATCAGAGTGGATCAAGCAGACATCAAGACCCAATAAAACACACTAAATGGAGAAAATCTTGGACAGTTGTAATACACTGCAGAGCTTCCCTCAACCTTTGGCCATCAGATTCATATTTTCAAGCAAAAGACTTAAGCTGACAACACAAAATGAGCTCTAATGAAACCCTGGAGTCACAGCAGACATTGTTCATTTCTTACAATTGTAATTTTAAATGCTGCAACTTCTACAGACAACCGTCCTGTTTGGGGGGAAAATCCGGACATTTTGTCTCCTCTTGAAATGTAAAACATGCATAAACAGGATGAAACATCCAGACCTCCAGACTAATTCTGTCTGGGTTTAATTGCCATTTTATAACTCCTCCTTTGGGAGTACGGACAGAAACAAACTAAAAAACATTTGGATTTCTTTACCCAGTTAAATCGTTTTCTTATGATTCAGAGTTTTAGATTATCAAGCAGATCAGGAATGCAATGAAGAATCTAATCGTTTATAAAAAGTAATTTCAGTGTGAGAGTTTTGAATCCCCTCTGTTCAGTCGTCCTCCTGGGAGAAAATGGGTTTTGGGAAAATAGCAGTTTTCTCAAGGCGCCCCCTTCTTTTATTCCCCTGTTGTTCCTAACTCCACTTCTTTTTTCTCCCTGTACGTCTTTCTATGCACTCCTAAAAAAATGTTTGGAGGAAAGAATCTTGTTGGGCTCTATTACTTCAGCACAATACTTGTAAGATTTTAGGGCATAGGAAAAGATCATACAGAAGAACATGATGGTGAGTTAGTTCAGGAAACAGATGATGAATGTGAGAACAGAAACGGCAGCAGAGAACCATAAATCTAAAACACTGAGGAAGCAGTAGGATGATCTTAGGGGGACAGAGCAGAACATATTTGGACAGTCTGTATAAGAGAGAAAAAGCAGAGAGGCAGCCTGGACTGAGGGACTGAAGCAAAGAGAGAGATGTGGAAAATGTGGCTGATCTGTGACCTGGCCACCGCTCAAAGTGCATGAAGTGTTTTTTTTTTTTTTTTCTGTGGCTCACTGAGACAAATGCAAAGACATTTTTTATTCAGGAAACCTTAGCATTAGCTATTTTTTTCCTTAGCCCCTGAAATGAAACACAGATTTCTGTATTTCTTTTTCCAAAAAAAAAGAACTGAAAGTGTAAAATCCTGCTTGTGACCAGCAATTTTAATGAGTCCTACTTCTCTCTTTTTTTTTGGGTGTTTATGAGAAAATGAAAAACGCTGCGTTGGAGTGTTCGATGATCGGAAGCAGCTTCCAATATGGAAAACCCCCGTCCATCCGCATGTGCCCTCTGTCTCTTCCCAGCATCCTCTATTTCCAGCGTTTTTTTTTTTTTTTTACTGTGGATGGAGCCAGCATGAGTTGGCATGGAAAAATCCCACCACACTTTACAGTCAAACACACAGCAGCTTAACATCACCGTTTGGAACGAGCGGTGAGAGACTCAGTGAAGCCTTTCAGGAGAATTTAACGTCCACCCTATTTTTTTTCCACAACATCCACCTCCTCTGTCTCTCCTAAAGTGGCCTGTCATCTGTCTCAACGCTTTGCAGATTAAACTGGCCTGGCAGAGGCGCAGTATGGCTTCTTTTATAAACACTGACCAAGTAAAAGAGACAGACGGAGATCTACTATGTTTGAGGGGCTAACAAATCTCATTTAGAAAAAACGTGGAAATCAAATTCAGATTACCCTTAACAAGCTTAAAAAAGTGCATCATTATATGTCTTTATTTGTTTTTTTATTATATTCCTACTAAAGATCAAATAAATATAGTTTTTTATTGTGGAAGCATGTATTCTAACAAATTGCCTGCAAAATTATTGGCACCCCCTAAAGAATATTGATGAACATATGAGCATGGTGGAAGATGCGGCAAGGCTTTTTTTTATTTCTTTTTTCAGAACTTCCTGCTTACATATCAGATTTCACAGCAACACAAACTCATTCAGTCTCTCAGATATGAATCTGACAGTATTGGCTGTCATCACATACAATTAACTAACATTAACCCTCATGGCAGGTGTCCAGAGTGTTAAACAAGTCAGAGATGCTTCTGAAAAGTATTATAAGTGGGGCTGCAAGTAACTGTAGCGCATATTATGTCTTTTATAACTCATTTGATCATGCTGAATTAAAAAAAAATGTCTTAGAAATGAATTAAATGTTGTATTATTCTGCGAAAATATAAAACTCTATTAAGAGAAAAGTTTCATTTAAGCTTTTTACTACATTCTTGGTGAGGTTGCCAATGTTTTTGGAAAGTGCTGTTGTATCGTCCTATGAAGCAATGAAATATTCAGTATAGTTGTATCTATTCTCCAGAAACCACACAGAATCATGACCAAAATATCAGCTAAAAGGAAATCCAACAAAATCTGAATCCTGCAGACCGGTAACCGAGTTTTAAACACCCAACCTTTTTTGATACTGAACAGGTCAGAAACTGCTGAATCAGCTCAATGAAGAAGTCTTTATTTAAATATTGAAGGTTTGTTAAACACACAAACCAATGATGTCACCTGGATTCTTGCCTACCACCATCAATCACTAGATCCAGTTATTGCAAACACTAAAGAGTTCAAACTCCTAATGATGCCTAATTAAAGCAAACGGATGGTGCACGTTCCAACCTGCTAACCGACCTGACATCTGGTTTTTCAGGAGAAACCAGCAGAGTATTTATTTATTTTTTTTATTTAACAGAAACCTTAACTGTGCCTCAACATGTTAGTGCAGAGAAAGTATTGATTCACTTGTTCTACCCTCTTACTGGGTCTCCTTTGCACCTGCTGGCTTTATTGCTGCTTTAGTGCAAAGAGGAAGAGTGAGGAAGCTTGGATCTCAGCCTTGAACTTGAAATACTCCTAACGGCCATCCAGAGAGTGGAAAAAAACATCTATACTCTTGAAAGACCCACCTCCTTCTTGGGTGCGAAGCTCCACCCAGGGAGACCAGTCAGACTGTCCCTGGCTGCTGTCACAGGCCACCCTGACGGCGTAGAGCGTGTGGGGCTCCAGGTCCTGGATTAGATGGGTGGCTGGTGGGATGTTCACATTCTGGTTATGGATCATCTTATCTGAGGCTGCTGGGAAGGAGTCTCCAGACTGTTTGGCCTGAAACATTCAGATAACGGAGTGTTAAGTTGTTGCAGTTTCATATTGGGTTTAACAACTCCAGCCTTCATGTGTGGGGGGTTTATCTGTCTGCTGTAGCTCAAAAGACGAAAACAGGAACAGGCTGTTGCTCCCAAAAGAAAAACAAAAAAATAACTTAAAATTAAAACCAGAGGATAAATAAAAAATAACAGTAAATCAAAAAACAGAACTTATAGGCAGTCTGTCATATTTAATCACATTATACAAAAGAGCTAGAAAAAGGCGATCCTATAATTTGCTTTTAATTTGTTTCATCTGATCCAAATACTAGTATAAAAGAAAGGGTATAAAACATGAAAAGGAATATATCTCTTGTTTCAGAACATCTCAAAAATGTTGAAAGATTCAGCCCTTAATCCAAGTACATTTAGTTACAGTTATTTTAAGCAACTTAGCATGTTTTGAAGAGATTTAATCCATTTCTAATACATTACTAATTGAGGACCTAGCGAAAGGTGACATTTTTGTCACCTTGTCTTCATAACAACTCTTAGACAGAATGATAAAGGCTTTTTAGTTCTACCATGACAAATTATGATGTGGACTTTGTTAAATGCTACCAGGAATCAAGTGTGCTTTGTTATGCTCCTTATTAGAGTTAGAAATTAAAGATGTTTAAAGATATAAAAAAAAAATCTGATTATCTGTGGCTCAAAACTTGAAGTTATTAACTATGGGGTCTTTTTGCATGACAACATATGGCAAAGTCAACTCAGAAAGAGACATAACTCAAACCTCTGTCTGAGTTCCCAACATCATTTCTTTTTTAAGCTACTAATAAAACATTGAAATGAGTTAAAGAAAGGAGACCATGCAAGAAGATTTAGGAATGCTTCCTAATCCAGAAAGTTGTGAAAAAGAGAACTTCATAATCACAACGTTCCTTTCTACCTCAGTTCTAAAGTGTGTGCTTTATTACTAGTACAAATTTCCAGGTTTAGCATGAATTGCACCTTGCATTGACAAAAAAGGTGGGAGATTTAATAAAGGGCTAAATCTCTGCAGTAAAATTGGCTAAACACGCCCCTCCCACAGCAAGGCGCACCAAACATTAAGCACATCAGCCAAAAACTAGAGGCAGAAACCTGCTGCCTCTGTAAACTCCCTGTGGTAAAGGCATTCTTTTAAAAGGGGAACACAAAGGAAAAAATCTTTACTGCAGCAATCCCAAAACCACATTAAAGCTGTTTGTCCGGCACATTGTTCTGCTGCTGCTGCTGTGCATTAAAGGCTGCTAACATAAATAATTGCTCCATAAACGAGGGACATGATGGGAGCTGGTGCTGATGAGGATGCAGGTTTTTAAATTGGGAGCATTCAGACGCAGCATTAGTGGCTGGATTTCTTTTTCTCATGCCGTGATTTGGAGAATTAGGAAGTTGTATGATTGGTTGGAGAGACAGCCGAAAAAAAAAAAAAAATCCATTAACTGGCCTGTGTGACAAGTGTGTTTGATCTGCTGGTACAGCTCAGCCTGAGTCATACTCCAGTATCTGCTCTCTTTAAATGTCTCAGGCCCACAATACCTGCTGTCACTGCTTTTTTCCTATTTTCATTCACTCTCTCTTTTGTCCCCTTTTGCCTCCTTTCATGTGGGACAAACTTAGGCCTGTGTGCTCTCTACACTACAGCCTTTTTCATGTTCCCCCTCTCTATGCAATGAACTATTAAACTCAGATTTTTGCCCCACTTTGTTGGAGTTGGCCCCTTGTCTTGTTTTCCTCCCTTGGGGAGGAGGGGAGCGTGAGGGGCAGCTTTATTAGAACCAGACATTTAGGGGTGGTGCTGCAGAGTTCCTATTTTTTTTTTTTCTGGAGAAAAACCTTTCTCCTTTCAGCTACAAGAGGCACAGAGCTGCATAGTGGCAGCCAGACACAAGGAGAGGGAGTGGTGCTACATGAGATTAGTCCAGGAGGCCACTTTCCCAGAGCGAAACCTGATCCAGACATGCATGAAGAAAGCAGGGAGGGCCTACAGGATGAGTTAGGCAACACAAAGAAAAGGAATCAGGCTTGTAGAAGGTTGGGCCCTGGTCTATATAATCAATTCTACAAATATGGGGAAGGGGCAATGTTTAACATCCAGGTCAAACCTGCTGGCTGTGGAATTCACACGTAACCTGCTCACCTGAACAGAGCAGCGGATTATTGGGTAGACGCCTCCAAAACCAGGCTGCCATGATAAACGAAGGGTGGTCTGAGTGATTTCTACAGCTCCCACTTTCTGAGGTGGGGATGGAAGAACTACAGAGAGACAGAGACACCAAAACATTGGAGGATATGCATTTCCTACAGTCAGAGATTCTGCACACAGATTTTTTAAGGGACATTTACCAGTGATGGTTCCAGACCCAGAGGTGGCCACACCCTTCTGGTTATGCGCTTCACAAGAGAAACTGCTGGTTTTGTTCAGACCTGGATGGGGAAAGAGAAAAGTAAATGAAACATGCTCATGGGAAGCAAAACTACATCAGATTTAATGTCTCAGCATAGTGAGCAGGAAACAGCATGAATGTGGACCCTGATGCTGATTCCGAAAAAAGTGATTATAAAAAAAGTTTTTTTGAGAACTAATGAATTGACAAACTTTTTTTGCACATTTTGGCTCAATGTGAAATCCTTTCTGCTTACAAATGGTGTCACAACAGAAAGAGACTATCTAAAACAGCCTGCAAGTTCCAATAAGTAACCTCTCAATTCCATAAAGTAACATGCAACTCCCATAAAATATCCTATTATATCCTATTATATCCTATTATTTAAAACACGTTTTCTTCCAGTTAACAGTTACTAACATAATACAACCCAGCCTATAAAAAAGCAGCTACTATATTTTGCAAAAAAATAACTCCTGAAAAGCCCATTAACATGTCGGTTCTAAAGGAGATACTCATCTTTTAGTAACCTTTTCTAGAAGGCTGCCATTACAAGTCACCTCATAGCCTGATCCCTTTATCACTATAAAGTCTGATCTTCTGTCAAATGTGGAAATAAACCAGAAAACACATACAGGTTCTGAAAAGCACAAAAAATGGTCTCTAAAGATAACCAGAAAAGAACAAAAAGTTTCAGTAGTGGACATTTACTGATAGGATTCTACATTAAATTCACTATTTCTCCTCATTTGTATATTTCGAAAAGGTTTACTCAATTTTAGTCTATTTACAGTATAAAGCTTAATCCAGGAATTGGTTCAGAAATGAAATGCTATCTATTATAGAGAGGAGGAGTTTAATTACAGGATATCCCTCTTATTTTAAATGCTATTCAAAGCCAAGAAATTTAATTTGATTTCGCAATGCAAGAATTTCCCAGAAAAATAGCAACCACACATTATGAGAGAGGTCCAAAATGTCCAAAAGATGTAGATCTCCTTATCTAGATGCTTTGCTTATAGATCATGGTATGGATTTAATCTGTGCACTCTTCCATTGATTTTGATTTGTGAAAAATATTAATCAAAATCTATTCAACCTGTTAATGAAAGGATCCAACTTAAAGATCAAACCTCTGGCCTAAGTATGTTGAACAGATCAAATCTAAATTGCAGTTTTGACTGCTTTTAAACATTTTGTCTCTTTAAAAAAGTAGCCTTGTAAAGTTCTGAGAACAAAGGGAGGTATGGGTTGGTGCTGGGGTCTAGTTGAAAGACTGCTGCCCATGCAAGCCGGGGGCTCCTCTAAAGGGAACAACAGCGTGACACATTCTGACTTTGGAGAGAGAATGAGTCCTCTCACAGTGAGTCACAGCGTGCTTACACACTCGACACATTCCATAACACAAAAACAGGCTAAGACACACACATCTAAACATGTGGCACTTAAGTTTCATCACTGTTATCTAACAGCCCAACATCGCCAATCCACCACAAACTGAGGCTTGCACAGAATCTCGTTGTCCCGCACCAGCGGCACCAAGCCTCCATTGTGTGGGGCCGGAAAAAGAACAGGGGGTATGATCCTCACTGGTTGAAATGAGGGCTTTGTTAGCAAGGAACAAGAGGGAGGGAAGGCAATTTCGCCACATGCTTCTGTGCTTCTTTGCTTCCCCATCAGTAAACCGCAAAATGACTGTCTTCCAGCTCAAAATGTCAAATTTTCCACTACAAGAAATCATAGTATTGTTAATTGTTATCAGAGCAGTGACTAACTCTGCTGGGATTACATTGTTGGTGCCATTTTCTTTTAATGAAGGGTAATTAAACATAAGTCTCAAATATGCTAATAAGCTATACTAAAACAAGCTTTCATGCTGTAATGGTAATGGAAACATGTTGTTGTAGCATATATAGTCAGGTACTTTAAAAAAAACATTGTATAAAAAAACAGACAGCAGAAACAGAACCCACTCTTTGGAGACTTGTAAAAATCCCTATAGGGGAGTCAAGCTAACAGCTGCTAAAAGCATATTTTTGTCGAGAGTTTGACTTGTGCCTTCCCTTTTAGATCTTAGTCTTTCACTTGTCGTAATAATCAAACTATTACGTTTTTTAAATTAGTCTTTCAACTTTCCTCTCTTGACATTGTTCCATTCTTCTATCCTGCAAATATTTGGGGGCTGGTCCAGGATCTTTACCAGAACGTTTTGCATGTTCCTTGATTCTTCCGTTTTTCTGACTGCACGTGCTATGTTGTCAGTGTGAATTATTCATTAGTGCCAAAAGCCAACAGTTAAAAGAAAAACTTATTTTCCAAATATGACACAAAGAAAATATTGCTTTGTACATTCAGGTTACAAAACACACTTCCCCTCCCTATGCCCCTGACGGCATCCAGCAATACTTCCAAGCAATGTTCTTTATATAAGCATTAATGATTTCTGCACAAGAAAACAAACCAATACAACATGATACTGACATATTTTTGCCTGAATGTTGCATTAATTTTAATTTTAATTTGGTGATATCATTGTGGAAGCATTAAAGATAATCTCTTGTATGCAAAAAGGGTGAATTTTTAAAATGCCTTAAAAAGTTGCTGAACTGTTAAGAAGGTAATATTAATCCATAGATCTAGAAATTAGATTTTAAGTAAGGCCTACTATATGTAGTTTTTAGCTTGAAACCATCAAAGTAATTTTTCCTCTGAATCTACAATATAAAGCCAACCTACTGATTTCTGCTGGAAATGAAACACTAACTACTTGATATCCCACCCATTTTCAGAGAACAACTACCTTTCCAAGGGCATAAATAGTAAATTCTCTTATCAGAGGGTTAAAGTCGGCCATGGGCTCACAAAAACACATGGCATATGTCCTTATGCAATGCTTTCTGATAATGAAACGAGAGGAAGCCACTGAAAGCGGCACGTGTTGCTGATCATTTCTCAATGGATGGAATGTTCTTCATGCCATTTATCTGAATTATTTTTTTCAACAACAACATTTGTGTTTAACTTTATTTAATCTGAGGTCTACGAGCACAGCTGTCCATTCCAAACACATGAGTGTAGGTTACCGTCAAACAGCGGACGGGCCTCTAGGATGACTCAAGATGACTCCCTTAATAAGAAGCTGGTGTTGTTGGCTTTTCGTTACCTATCCACTCTGACTCACCCTTTCCTCTTGCCCCTGAGTTGTGGGCTGCATTCAAGTGGCAGCAGTCTTTCTACTTTTCTCTCTCTCCATCTTTTCTTATGAGCATCCTTTCTATGCAGCAACAACAACTTTCTAGACTCAATCTTTGTAACACAACTTATCCTGTACAGTTTTTGAAGCTGGTTATTGAATTCAGTAGCATGGTTACTTAACACTTTACGAAAACACATATTTTGAAGGGTTGATCTTTTTTCACCTTCATAGTTTGAAGAAGAAAATTATTAGTAGTGAAAGTGCAAAAGATTCTATTCCACTGTCAAGAAATTTCCAATTTCCTTCCCTCAAAAAAGCTCACCAGCCTCAACCTCAGACTACGTCATGGCTGCCCTTGGCTGAGCGTTTATTTCTTGTGACTTCCTGGACTAATAGACAGCGAGAATCTGATCTCAGTCTGTTAAATAATCAAATTTAAAATTTGTAATCATATAATATCAAAACAGGCAGCAGAATCTACCAGAAATTAGCAGCAATGTGATGCTAATCAAATGCAGCAAACAATGTAATGACCACTTTAAAACAACTCCTTTAAAAGTAGAATATTTGGAATTTCTCTTTTCTGTTCTCTGTTCTGGAAAAAAAATGCTAAGCTGTGGAGACATCAGCAGTCTGAGAAAGACAAATGATTTCTGCTCATCAACCTGGAAAACACAGTGGAAACACTTTACCAAATAGAGGAGATTTAGAATGGCTGCCAATACTTTTAATTATAATCTAAATTTAGCCCAAAGACTGGTGGTTCTAGAAAGGGGCCTACAGGGGCCAGTTCCCCATCTCTTATGATGATATGCACTGGTACAAAAACCTTAATTTAACAAGAATTTCTAAAGAAAGGTGTTTTCCTTTTAACTTCAGCCATATTGAGATATGATACATTTTTATCTGTTAGACCTTTACTCGAGGGCTACAAGGGCCTCTGTGACTTACTTAATGTATTAAATTATTTACTATTTCCTGTCCCGTTTCATTGCATTCATTGTTGTTATGTACACTCCTGATCAAAATCTTAAGACCAGTCAAAAAATTGCAAGAATCTTAAGAAGGTTCAAAGTAAAGCTTTAGAATGTTAAAGGAAAAAAATCAGTGCGAGAGACAAGAACTTTTGAGCAGGGAATTTTCTGAAAACTGCATTTACACTCAAGCATAATTTTTTCAGCTGATCAAAAGTTTAAGACCATAGTCTTTAAAAGCCAAAAGCTGTGCAAAAATCTGGATTCCACGTCATTTTCTGTCAAGTCTTTACACTGTCAAGGCCTCCTGATGGCAAAAGCAAAAAAGCTCACTGACTTTGAACGTGGTAGGATTGTTGAGCTGCATAAGGAAGGCCTCTCACAACGTGCGATCGCTGCTAAAGTTGGACGCAGTAAGACAGTCATTTTGCATTTTTAAATAATCCTGAGGGTTATGGAACAAAAAAGTCAAGTGGTAGACCCAAAAAAATTTCACCAGCTCTGAGCCGCAGGATCCGATTGGCCGATCCGTCAAGACACAGGACGATCCTCTACCCAAATTAAGGCCATTACTGGTGCTGACTGCAGCCCAATAACCATCAGACAGCATCTGCGAGAGAAGAGCTTCAGAAATAAAAAACGTCTTCAAAGGCCACATCTTGTTCAACGCCACAAAAGGCCTGTTTGAACTTTGCAAGGGTTCACCAAACAAGGGACAGTGAAAGGTGGAAGAAAGTTGTCTGTTGAGAAAAAATTTAACCTTGATGGTCCTGATGGCTTCCAATGTTACTGGCATGGCAAGGAGATCCCACCTGAGATGTTTTCTACACAGCACAGTGGTGGGGGTGCCATCATGATTTGGGGTGCGTTTTCCTTCAGTGGAGCTTCAGGTTGTGCAGGGGCATCAAACAGCGGCTGGCTATGGGGAGATGTTGCAGCAGGCATCCCTCATGACTGAGGGCCCTCGTCTGTGTGGTAATGATTGGGTTTTTAAACAGGACAATGCTGCAGTTCACAATGCCCGCCTGACAAAGGAGTTCTTCCAAGAGAATAACATAACTCTTTTGGACCATCCTGCATGTTCCCCGGATCTAAACCCAATTGAGAACATTTGGGGATGGAGGGCAAGGGAAGTTTACAAAATTGGACATCAGTTCCAGACAGTGGATGCCCTTCGTGAAGCCATCTTTAACTTGGAGCAACGTTCCCACTAGCCTCCTGGAAACACTGGCATCAAGCATGCCTAAACGATTGTTTGAAGTCATCAACAAGAAAGGTGGAGTTACTCATTACTGAGTCCTTTGTTTGACACTTTGATTTCTGTTTTGGGGGGGTTTCGGGGTTTTGTTGAGCTATTGTCAAACTTTTGATCAGCTGAATAAAAATCATGTTTGAGTGTAAATGCAGTTTTCAATTAATTCCCCGCTCAAAAGTTTTTGTCTCTTACGCTATTTTCTTCTTTTAACATTGTGAAGCTCTACTTAGAACCTTCTTTAGATCCAATAGTGCAAAATGCAAATTCTTGCAATTTTTTGACTGGTCTTAAGATTTTGATCAGGAGTGTACCCTAATGAAAAAAACACCACTTTGCCAAAGGTAGACTGTGCAATGCTCAGAAAATGGGAAAAAGAGCCCAAAAACTGTTACCAGGAAATGCTTTAGGCTGACTGGAGTCCAAACCTGCATCTGAATAAACAAGATTCAAGGAACAATGTTCGTTGGACTGATGAAAAAACCCCTACTACCAGGTAGGACTGTCCAGATCTGATGCTGATATCGGAAATTAGTCTAAAATCAGAAGAAAAACTGATATGATGATTGAGGTTATTAGAATACATAAGGCTGCTTATTAAAATTCTGATATTAGAAAGTTCATATATAAAAAATGCTTCACATCTATCCTCTTTTTTCTTTTGAAGTTTATGTAACTCTGGTTAGTTAGACATTGGTCAGTTCTTTGATGGATACTAAAAATAGATATGATTGATGCTGATATTGTATGGGGTCAATATCTGTGCCAACATTTAAGTATGAGGAATGATTTTGGCTGTTTTATTTTTATTTTTTTAAACAGCAATATGACCTGGCCTGCTTGTTGGTAAATCAGAACAGAACTCAAGAGTTAAAGGTTCTTTTTTCACAGTCATATTCAGCTTCTATCTGGGTAAAAACATTGCACTATTTTTTTGCCTTGCAAAATATTTGGAAACACCATACAATTTTTAATTATTCCCTCATCCCTGAAGGTTTACCGATCGTAAATAAAGCAAAATTCAGTGAAAGGTGCTACCTGTGAGGTTGAATGTTGAAGGGGACAGGGCCACCGGGTCTTTCAAGGAGTTTAGTGGAGCTCCATCTTGCAGCCAAATGACCCTGACAGGCTCTGGAGGTCCGTGAGCCACACATCTTAGACTCAAAGACACATTGGCCACAACAGACATGTGCTGAGGCTCCACAGAGAAATGAGGAAGACCTAAGAATGAAGTAGCTGAATCAGTATTTTTCACAGTTGAACATAAACACGTCCCACATCGGTTTGGGAAATTACCTTCCAGTTGAATGCGTCCTACATCAGACAGAGTTTGATTCCCGTCTGATTGAGCAGCACATCTGTAGGATCCCATGTCAGTGAGCTTAACATTCCCGATTCTATGAGGATAAGAATGATGCAAAAAATTTTAACTAACATATAAAACTAATAAACAACAGAGAAAGATGGAGAGAAAATTAAAAATAAAGTTAAACCCAGTTTGTAAGTAATATGTTAAGCAGCAACAAGAAAGGATTTTTTCTGGGTTTATGTAATTTCATTCAGATCGAATTTAATCAAGAATTACTGGAAACCCAATGGTGACATAATCCAGCATTCAGAAAGCAGATAAAGTGCAAATACGGTAAACAAAAAAATGCAGAAGTGATTATTGTTATGCAAGGTAAGGCTTCTGCAGAGCGGATCCCTAAATCCCGTTAAGCATTGCACAACATGAAGGAGATGCTTCGTACCGCAGGGTGCTTCTGACAATCCAGCTGTTACTGCTGTGAACCTGGACGTGGTTGGTGTCTGCATACTGAAGAGGAGCACCGTCTTTCAGCCAGACCACATCAGGAGGCTCCTCTTCCTCACTTCTGGTTACCTTTAGTGCACAGTCCAATGATACAGGTTTGCCCAGCGAGGAGATGACAGTGCTGGGACTCGTTTCAAATGTCAGGTCTTTGTTTGAGAGAGGGAGAAAAGAAAGAGGAAAATCATAATCTATGTTAGAACCAGACTGTTTTAGATTAAAAAACTCACACCTTGTTTGAAAATAAACTTTCCGAAGCCTTACACTTTAAGGTTATGATGCAGGGTTGATATAAAGATATTTACATAAAACAGAAGACCTACAGTACATAGAACATAATAATACAAAAGTCACTATACAAACAGATTAAAACAATTACTGAACAAAATGATTTTCTGATCCAAATAAAACACTGCAGAGACACACAAACATTTACATTGTTCTATAAAACACTTTAGAGCTCTGAACTGTTTTCACATTTCTTCACCTTAGAACCACAAACCTAAATGATTTTTTATTTGGATTTCTTAAAAAAAAAAAAAACAACAACCAAGTAATGTGATTATAAAGTAGAGGGAAACAAATGGTTTCAAATTCTTTTACAAAGAAAAAGAACCATAAAAAAACATGGCAAGTATTTGCATTCAACACATCAAGAAATGCATTTTGATTAATGCTTCTTTGCAAATACAAAACAACTAAAACTATATAAAACTCAGATTGAGAGAATCAGAACAGAATCTTAGAACAGATTCTCAAGATCTAATTGTGGACTTTGAGGAGGATACTGTGATGTAAACCCTTCCTCTGGCTGAGTCTCTGAGTGTCCTGCTGTAACACTGGCCTACCCCCCTGAGTTTTAGTTATCCCTATTAAAAAGGACCTTTCAAAGATTACTAAGCCCCATACCTCCTCCTATCAACTCTGACCAGGGAAAGAAAGCCATCCCCTCAACACCATGCTGCCCTCACTGTGTGCTACTGTGATGCTTTTTAAGGTGATGAGTAGCTTCAGTGTTCCACCATGCAGGCCTTAATTTAATGGTTCAACAGATTCCCCTTCCTGAGCTTTGGCTCTCTGCAGCTTTTCCAGAGTCTCTAAGCTTCCGGTCTGATTAATGCTCTCTATGTGGCCTTGGAGGAGACGTCTGGGCGAAAAGTTGCCCCTGCAAACTGTTTCTACGTTCATATAATGGATTACCAGAGCTCGGGGAGGTGTTCAAGGCTTGATGCATTATAGTATAACCTATAAACTAACCTATAGGTGACCTCTGAATGTCTTAGCTGCAATGGGGTAGGGTTAAGAGAATGAAACAGATTCAGAAAACGGTTTTATTTAGCATGAAATTAAGAAAAACACTTAGTTTACAAAATATATATTTTTGTTATTATTTTCTTCTTCATAAAAGTTCAAGGTATGTGACTATTTAGATGTATTGGTCAAAGAATGAATAGAAGTTGCTCACTTTAAGCCTGACTTTGGTCTACAGCATGTGTTATCCACCCAGACCTTCATGAGGCTCCGTCCTGATTTACCAGAATTACCAGATGTTAGCAGGTTCCCCAGTTAACGACCTGTCAGTTTCTGCAAGGTGTGTTTCAGCAGGAAGCATCCACAATATGCTGAGAGAAGTTTTAAAGCCCCAGAACCAAGGAAGACTGGTATCTATAGCCTTTATTATCATTTAAATATAAGAAACTGACTTGAACCAGCACAATATGTCCTGATTAATGATGTGATGATCTCTTTTGTTGCAGCTGACATTTCTAGAACCCAAACATGTCCTCTGGCATTTTAAGAGCTCCAACAGACACCCTGCCGCTCATTTGTGTGTCTGACAGACATTGAGAGTAAACTAGCTTGATTTTTTTTTTATAAATACAGATGCAGCCAAAGTTTATCTGCCAGCACACTGGTGTTTGTCTGAGTCGCAGTGATAGTGAGGCTGACTTAAGAAGGGCTGTGCTGATACAGCCAGGGACAAAGGCCTCTTGTAGGGAGACGCCTGCTTCTGATAATCAAAGTTCAGCACAAGCTAAACAGAATCAGCTTTTTCTAAGAAGAGAGTGGGTCATCAGCCAAGACACTCTACAGTTATATTAACAGTTACTATAAATATAATAAGTCTAAACATCTCTTGTTGCTCTGATTTTAAAAAATGTTAAATATGAGAAGTGTTTACATTGGCCTTAAAGGAAAGGCATGCTGGATCAAGAAATGGGTTTCCTGTATAATTTAAAGCAGCTTAGAACAGAAAGTCCTGCAAACTGAGGTTCTCTAACTTCTGGACAAAGACATCCTTAAAGGTTTTTACTGTTCTTGATCTCACAGAGCCATCCCAGTAAAGATTTTCCCAAGCTTGTCAGACAGCCATCTAAATCTGCATCAGGGTCAACCTTTGACCTTTGATCCCAGAGGATTCAGCGGGAATACTGCTCTAGTTAAAGGCAAAAGAACGCTGCGGGTTCCACCGTCAGCACTGTTTGCTTTACGAATAACGGATTAGGATTTTAATGCTGGTGACAACTCAAAAGCTTGTCTGCTTCATATACTGCTCTCTCTCTCTCTCTATTTGGCTTTTGCATCAATGGTCTTTCTTGCCTTTTATTTTCATGCTTGGTTGAGCCCTTTCAAATATCTGGGTGACCCTGAATTAGTATTTCCTCAAACAAAAACCCTCTCTACTTTCCGTCACTGTATCTTTTGGCATGCTTTCAGTGAGGCTTGTAACGCTTTTGTGAGAATACAGAAACGCAGAGACACCAGCCACTGGACAAGCAGTGGTTGTGTATTTGTATGTGTGGTCCCTCTCCGGTAATTCATTTGTGCTCAACCCCTGATGTTTTCCTCACCCATCTTCCCGCTGTGGTCCAACACTTACATTATAATCTGTCTCTTTCCCTCTTCATACATGCCGCCAAATGTAAACAGGCGCATACCAAAAATGCTTTCAGCCTTCGCTGTTATCCTCCTTCCATTCCCTCCCTGATGCTTTTGACTTTTAAACGTGATTCCTCCCTTACATTCGGAGCCACGCCTTTGCCCTTTCCTCTTTTTCATTCCATTCTTTGGATTCATTGCTGCAGTTTTCAGCAGCCCAAACCCCTTTCTCCTCCTCTGTTGCCCTCTCAGCCCATCCATCATTTCCCGCGCTTGACGCTGACTCAGAGCGGCTTTGGCAAGCCAAAACATTTGCACCCCTTAGCACCCCCCCACTTCTATAAATCCACTTAGCAGAAGGAAAATGAATCAAACTCATAGTTTCTCTCCTCTTATTTCAAACCTCCTGAAACGCATTCAACTTGTTTCTTAAACTTTCTACGCTGTTGAAATCTGTGATAAACAAGTCTGACTTCAACAGTTTTTGCTAAACAAGCTTTATTTCCTGCTTTTGTTTGCTGGTTAGGATCTGCATGTCAGAGGGTTCAGAGCATCTGCCGCTCCAATGCACATGTGAAATTCCACAAAGGAGAAAAAATATCCTTAAAACACCTGCAATAACACTGCAAACATATCGCCATGTAAGAAACACTCTTCGTTACGTCTTGCTGATTCTTCCACGTTACCAACGGTTCTAAACTAAAATGATTTAAAGGAAAAGATGGCATCTCTCTTTAGGAATCTTTATGGGATTTTGGAAAAGTAGCAGCATTCCTCCAAAGAGAGCATCATCCTCAGTCAGCCACTTAATCTTAGGGAAATTCTGAGTTTCCAGAACATTTTTATGGTTGTAGAGGAATCTCGACATTCATTTGTTAGATTTCTGACTCTAGCCGGGGATCCAGTTTATTTCCCCAACTTGGGCTAAAAATCTAGTTTTAATAAAGTAGCACCTGTTTTGGTTGTTTGACACACTTCAAAATATCCTCCAAAACCATATTATTACTCATGTATTTAACTCAGGTACATGGAGAAAGGGAGACAACTAAAACACCACTTCTCTTTGGTTCATTGTCTGTTGTCCATCCTGAAAAAAAGTCTAGATCTCATAGCAATACACCAATAATAGGAAGTCACCTGACTCCTGAACAAAGTGACGGCACCATGTGTGACTATTGCAATGCTAGAATGTTTCTGATGTGCTGAGTTGGTTTTACACTAGATGTAAAAGGATATGAAACTTCCAGAAAGTCACTATCTTGTTTTATCAGTCAATTAAATATTTTACCAAAAGTCTGCCTTTTGGGAAACATCAAGATATTTAGCCTCGCAACTCTCATACAATAAATGTTGCAGTGTTGAAGTAACACTTTGAGTGTTAAAGTAACACTTTGAGAGTACATTTGGTCCCACACTAATTCAGAGTGGGACCAAATGTACTTTTGAATGTTGCTTTAACACTGCAACATTTACTGAGCAGTCTATTCTTGCTCGCTTTTGTTGTTATTGGATCCTGAACTAACATAACTGAGACAAGTGAAGCTTTAGGATGTTGTTCTCACTCCTTTGGTGACCTGCTGAGTTGTCGGTGCAATTTTGGAGTCATTTTGGTTATTCTGTCATTCCTGGACAGGTTTACGTCTGTTCCATGTTTTCTTTATTTTTAGACAGTGGTTTTCTCTGTTTCGCAGAGGGCCAAAAGCCTTGGTACCTGATGTCAAACAGATTCACTTTTATTTTTTATTTTTTTAGCAGATCTAACAATATGATGAATATGATGAATACATTTAACCACTCTCATTTTTAATCTAACCAGGGTGTAAGGTTTGTTGAGTATCCATATTTTTCAAGTAGATAATAAGCACATAAAAATAGATATAAAATTTGTGTTCCTTATGCAAAACTTCCCCCAAACTATTTCCACAATAAAATTGTTTCCTCAAGGCAGAATACCCAAATAGGCAAAAACTTATTGGATTATTAGACACAGCATCAAAAGTATCAACCAATCACAGAAGCTCTCACCAGATGCGCAACTGGAAATCTTTCTGTGCGCCAAAAAAGAAAACATACGGTAAATTACACCCTCGCATGATTCAAACTGGCCAGTTTTTTTTCTAGCTCTAGTTTGATCCGATTGGAATAACTGATGTTTTATAGTTTTTTTCCGATTACATTCATTTTGCGGATCTATTTTCCTCTATATTACAAAGCCTCGTTTAAACATCAGAACTCCAACAACCACAACAAGTATCGATGATAATAAGTTTATATTTGTTTACCATTAGCCAGACTTTGCTGTTTCTCCACACAAATGAAGCAAACAGGTTCTGATCGCTTTTCCTCACACTGACAGCAATGGATAAAAAAAGATGTAGAGTGTTTATTTACCTGACAGCTCTCCACCACGCAGCGGTTTCCAATGAGCAAAAAGGACGCAGAGGATCAGAAAAGAGCGTTTCCAGTCCTCCATGGTTTCACCTGAAGAAATCTGAGAGGAAATGAGTTTTCCTGCAGCAGGAATCAATCAAAGCATCTCAGCAGCGAAATTACACTGACTGGGAAAGATGCTGAAAATGATCCACAGCCGTTTCGTTTCCCCTTTTCTTTTCTTTCCTTTTTTTTAAGGTGACCAACTTCTGCTCTAAAGTTGTTCCTTTCCTTCTTTGCGTCACTTTGGAGCTTAATCCAACATACTTCTAACTCCAGATGTTTGCCAGTGGTCTATTTCTAGCGTCTGAAGGAGTATTTTTAAACTTCTCTTCAGTCTGTTCCTCTCTGCTGCCCACCGGCTCCTCTAGACGCCCCCCTCTGACTTTCTTTAACCCTCCTCTCTCCACAAAGAGGATTGAAATTCCTCGACTCAAACTCCTTTAACTCGCCTCCTCCTCCTCTTGTTCCTCCTCCTCCTCCTCCTCCTCCTCTTCTCTGAGGTTGTGAGAAGCCTCCCTGCATGCAGATTTTCTTAACACAATTCCTCTTTCTTTTCTTTCTTGAAATGACACACTGATACAAAAGTTTGAAACTGGCCCTGTTTATTTCCCATGAGGACATCAACAAGGCAAACAGAATAAATCCAAACAAACCAGGTATAGAAAGTGGTGAAGGAGTTTTACTACCCAGGTAAATAAACCATCTAGTGTGAGTCCTATCTAGTTACACCAAATCAGAAGGTCTGAGTTCTAGAAAACCTGTATAGACTGAATCTTAATGACTTCTTTGAATATTGATTATATGTTTATTATAAAAAGGTAAGATGGCATAAATAATGAGCAGAAAGACTTAACATGGCAAATCATTTATACATCATCTCTTTCCTAAAATGATAAATAGTAGAAGGAGTCTACAATGTCAAACAAAATACTCTAGGGATGATAAAACTCAGCATTTGTTTTGGAGGTGTCCAGGTTTTTTTAAATTATCTAATTATTTAATTATCTATGCTTATATCATTTACGCTATGAAAAAAGTGGTTAATTGTTACAGGGAATCTCAGCAAGAGTTTGTGACCCAAATATGCTGTGGAAAGCAAGAAAAAAAATATGAGACAAGAAAAACCTTTTATAAAGGATTATGCACTAAAAGACCAAAATATGAAGGAAAAAAATGCCTGAGATCTTATTTTTCTAAAGTAATAGCTTCCTTCTTTAAAAAGAGCTCTTATTACATTTTGGATGTGCATTCAGGAACACTAGTCTGACAATTCCCATCAGAAAAGGATTCTAATTCAATAGATAGCATAGATATGGTGCTTATTTTGAACATTATTATTTTATTGAGTAATTGTTTTTTTTAAAGCTCCCAAAGAGCAGATTGGAGTGGATGTGTTCAAATTGAATATTTTTCTGATTTGATACTCATTTTTTTTTTTTTTTTTTTTAGAAAGGTTGCAAATTCACCAATTTACTTAGAAACAAAACTAACGCTAAATGTTTTGGTCATTGATAAAAGTGACTAATTTCCTCCTCTTTTAACCACGTTCTTTATTTTATTGGTTTTTACATTTTATTTGGTTTAAAATTTCTTGAAAACATCATATATTTCAAAACTATAGAGGTTAAGCACAACTTGTACACTTGTCAGTATTTATTGCTTTGTGGCCCCATAGGCTGCCTCTGACTTCATGTCATCAAAACTTTGAGACAAAAAACATCAGCAGCAGCTTGTCTCTGACTCACATCTTTTTGTGTGCTAATGATGTTGATGTCTGCTCCAGATGTTATTTTTTCCTTTTCTTTTTTGATTCTGGCTTCTGATTCATCTTCATCTCATGAAAACAATTGGGAGATTCTGGCTCTCAGATTGCTGGCCCTTTAAGAGTGTTTCTGTAGACTGTGTTGTGTTCCCAGGGTCTTTAATGGAAACACAGAGGGACTGAGAAAGACCCCATTGTATATTTTTTCCCTTTCATTAGGAGCCTGAGCACTGGTCTCAGATAGGAGCCGGGAGACAGAGGCAGGGAGGGAGGGAAGGGGGTCATGGAGGGGCTCCTGTACAAGAAAAGAGGGGTGCTCTACTCAGAAACAAACTTTGAAGCTGGATGAGCCTGCAGGGAGAAGTAGATATTTTGGTTTTTCAGGGGGATGGGCCTATCTGGCTTCAAAATATCAATGGAGGATATTTTAAATGTATGCAAGGTGAAAACTGCAGTCTCCTAAGTGGATATTTAAAAAGTCTTCATTAGGGATGAATCGAGTGGTTTTAAGGAGACACCTTGCTGTTGTATTTAAAGGTAAACATAGTATATTCTAACTTTGTGAAGCTGAGTGCTCCAGTGCCCTCTGCTGGAATTGTATTCAAACTGCAAGAGGTGTAAGGTGCAAGGTGAACAAGAGGAATTCACATAAAAATGAATGAATGTTTATGAGTAATGGCATCCTCTTTACAGAAAACCTCTCAATGGTGGTTATATGATTAACTTACCTATTCATTAGCTCTGTTTGCTGTTTAGAAAACAATATTTTGATGATATATTTGTGTACAGCACAGCTTGTTTGTACTGGTTTTCACTAACTTGAATAAACTGGTTGTGAAAATCATTGAACTCTGCATGCTGCTGCTAATTCGCTATCCTTGTATATCTGCAGACTTTCCCATTGTTTGTTTTTATAGATCTCTGCTTTGGCTATTAATTTCTAATTCTGTGTCTTTATAAATACTAAAGACCTAACATGCATGTTCTTTCCCAGAATCCCTGTTCTAGGAGAAATGTGATTTATTAGCACATGCTGTTTCCTGTAATGACAAACAATGTCTAACTTGTTTTTTTTTTTCAGTGTTGTCCTGTATTTAGCATCCCATCAATTCTGACCTGTTGTCCTGTATCTGCTGAAGAAAACCACCACAAAGCTGGTGGTGTACACAGGGTAACGCTTTTATGATGGGGTGTCATAGGAAAGGGATATAGCCCCCTTTACAGATTTTAATTTTATAAATTATTTAAAGAATATATATTTTCCCCCTTTCTACTTTGTAGTTATGAATGGTCTGGTCTATAACAAAAATATAAATTAAATACACAGTTGTGTTTATTAAATTTGACTTATTAAGTTATACTTAATTACAATTCAAATTAAAATATAATGTTATATACTCTATATGGTATTCTGTGTGACTATTTATATTTTATGCTTTTTCCATAATTTTCTGGTATAAAAACTGATTTGAAGCTAATAAAGAAGAAGCAATCAACCAAAAACAGCCCCTCTACACTGAAAGTGTAGAACTAGAACCAGAACCCACGGGAGACATGTTCTTTCTGGGGTTGGTCCGAGGCCCCTCATACCTGCTACTGTATTTAACAAACATAATAATCTTTTTTACACCACAGGAATTTGGATCCAGGTGTTCACACGTATACAGTTATGCTTAACACTAAGCTGCAGCTTTAACTACATATAGCTTTGAATATCATTGTATAATTATCATATCCATCTGATATTCACCCTTTTGTCCTGGCTGTTGTGTTATGTATTTTTTTCCTTTCTTCCTTTTTAATTTTTGCAGGTGTGACAGAATAGCTCTGTTTTCTGTGACTTCTTAATTCTCTCTCCCTATCTCTATCGTCCTCTGTTTCACCCCTTAATTCTTATCCTATCTCCCTTCCCCACCTCTATCTCCATGTCCAATGCATATCTTTTTTCCCCCCTAAAAGCAACTTCTGATAAAGCTTCACAGATGATTACTAAGTGAGGCCTTATGAGAACAGCCACGATGGTTCACTCGTGAAAGCTAATCTGTTGGGCTATTTTCCAGCACCAAGACATAGATTTTTATTGCTATATTAGAATAGAGTTCACTTTATTGTCATTACACTGTCACAAGTACAAAGAAATGAAATGAACTCTCTGTTTTAACCCTTCCCCTTGGAGAACAGTGGGCTGCCATAGTGCAGTGCCTGGGGAGCAGTGTAGGGGTCTTGCTCAGGGACACAGAGTGACAGTCTGTGTAACTGGGACTTGAACTCAGAACCTCTGGGACCCAAGCGCAATGCGCTAACCACTAGGCCGGCACTCCCCGAGAAGCACATCTTTTGACAAGGATTGGATTGACAAACATACGGAAAAGGATTAGGGAAAGAAAAAAAAAGTTAACTGACTTTTTTTCTCAGAATTCTGACTTTAATCTCAGAATTTTGGATCTTAATGTAGATGGGCACCATGAAGGCAGAGATGTGGGAGCACTCAGTTTCACTGACAATGCTGTGAGTTGTTTGAGAGGGCCAGTAACACATTGGTGGAAAATGATGGAATTAGGCAACTTTTTACGTGCTCGAGGGGTCCCCTCATTAATAGAGGAGCAGAAGGTCATTAAAACAAGAGAGCTAGTCTCTAAAACAGACATGGCTATGGCTTGATGCTAACATGTTTGTTATCTGTCAGAATTCTGAGATTAAAGTCAGAATTCTGAGAAAAAAGTCAGAATTGTTGAAATGTTAAACTGAAATAAAATAAAAAAAATCAGTTAACTTTCTTTTTTCAGAGGCCCTAATCCTCTTCCGTACAAACAGGACAAATCTAAATTGAAAAAAAAAGAACTGCAACCAAACATCATGGGATGAGGGATCCAATCCATCCTTCCCATGTCGTACGTTTCGGACTTCATTCTTCTTTTGATCTAATATCATCCCTCTGATTGTTTAACAGTTATTGTTCTTGACATCTCCATCCGTCAGAATTCAATTATCCCCCCAACTCATCTAGGTGTGAACATGGGACCTGTTTGATTGATGCATGAATGCTTTTCGATTAGATTCATCCTCTTACATAACACAGTTTTAACATCCTTTAACCGAACATTTCAATGCGGGGTGGGATTTTTAATCGAACAATAAAGTACCTTGAGAGCTTCTGCATGGGTAGAGTTAGAAATCGCTGGTTGTGGTCAGATTACAGAGTTGACCACCCACAGTTTTGGTGCAGCAGCCGTCCAGCTGCGCAGGAATAATAATCCCTCTGTTTTAATCTGGTTTAGCAAGAGGCGATCCAAACCCTGGTCCCAAGGCCATCTGAGGCCACACATGTGTGAGAGAGAACAGGTTTCCCTGTGATTAATAACAAGTTGTCAACACTTTCTGTAGGTTGTGAGAAAGTGGGAAAATGAAGCCTTAAATCTGTGATTGTTTAATATAACCAAAGCAGTATGACGCAGTTTCAAATTGTGAGAACAAGCTGGTGGGATTTATACAGACACTGCTATGATTATTTGGCCCTCTTGTGCTCATATGATGTTTATTTGTGCAGAGGCAGCCTGGGTTTTAGTGGCGAAGGCCTAAATAGTAGGGATTATTGCTTGACTCTCCCTCTCTTAGCCTATTTTTCAGCATCAACCTCTCTGGATTTCATTTCATTCTCCGTTGTTGTGCTGACCATCAAACATGAGCACAGCAGGTGTTCATCGAGGATTCCTCAGAAAATATGGTAGGCTTCTTCCTTTCTAATGCATTTTTGAAAAAAATTGCACCTTTATGTTGATATGTTCTCCTTTTATCTCTATTTAACCCTGTGATAAATTCCAACATAAGAAGCCTTTAGCTTTTCTAAATGTCAATTTTATGTCGACTCCGTTGTCTATATTTGTATTTTATATAACACGAGTTATTTGTATGGTTCAATTTTGCAAAGCTATTAAAAATGGTTTTTTCTTAAAAATCTCATCTTGGAATTATCATGTTTTTTTTTTTTTTTTAAAGTAGACAATACTTGCAACGAAAAATGAAAGAAATAAGATTGCTCTTATCATCAGCCAACTCGATGTTAATTTGTGAGGTTTTGTGCCGAAGACTTGCCTATTAAGAAACTTTCTCAGATCATCACTTCAGTAGAGTCTTATTACTCCAAGAGTTAATATGCCTCATGAAATTGTTTCCAGATTTTTTTGTGCAGAAGGACAAGAGGTTTGATTTTAAAGCCAAGTCAGGATTTCATGGTTAACATCTGTTTTCTGGCTGCTGTGATTTCATCTGATAGTTGTATCATGGTAGATTACTGTTTACTGGCTTTTAATGTATCTCAGCTCTTCCTATTTTCTGGATTGAGGGTCTTGGAAAGGACTATGTAAGTCAGGATTAACCAACTGTTGGATTAGCTGTGCTCCTGAATGCATGCATACCATGCAATAAAAAGTAATATGCTGCTATAGTTCTGCTTTGAATGCTAAGATGGCTCTTTTTACTGACACAGAAGCATTCTTCATAATCATACTTCAACATTTTTTCTATTACAGAAAGTATTTTTCATATAGAGCTTGTAGACATGATATAGCACATAAAAATACCACTTATTTCTCAGTTATGTGCACAGCAAAGGTACCTTACATTAGCAAAGGTACCTTACATTAGTAAGGTACCTTTGCTCTTTCCATGGTTTTAAAACCGAAACATCAGCTATTTGCATGAATTGATTGATTAATTAATTGACAAAAACGGAAAAGCAACTGACATTTTTCAGATCTATAGGTGTTTGAGGAATGCTAAGGCAGTAAGGCATCAGCAATAGCCCTATAAAAGCACCTGTTGGGATCCAATGAGCTGGAGAGGCTTAGGAGGCCATTCCCATGTCTGATTCTACACAGGGAAAATAATCACAGATGGAAAATTCTGGACATGATCCTATTATATATCACAAGGTCAAATCATATAAAGTGTATAACATTCAAGAGCTCTATCTCAGACAATACAAGCCTCAGTCAATGTGTCTAATTAATTTATTTTGTTGGAGGTGAGATAGCCTATACTATCCTTTCTTTTCAATGGTTTGAAAAAAAAACTCCCTTACATTGCAGCATGAATTAGATTTGGAAAGTTGCAACTTAGTTATACTGAAGGTTTCAGGAAGAGTACTTTAATCCAATGCTATGACTCCACGTTAAAAACAGACACATTATATGAGCAAAGTGATATAAAACAACTAGTCAGCACAGTGTAGGAGGGGGGACTCACTGTGCTAAAGGGCTTGTTTTGCAGCCAGTGGACCCGGTCACCTTCAGGTTAATGATTTTACCATGATTTTCTATGTTTAACAAAACATTTCCCAGGTCAAATATAAAGTCATCTGTCTAAGAGCTGAAACTTCACCCTTAACTCAGATCAGTTGGACAATAATCATGAGAAAAGCAAAAAATTTACAATAGAATAGCTGAAAAAAAAAAAAAAAATCAGGTCCAGATCTGAATCTGATTGGTTGGACCTTAAGAAAAACTGTGCAGAAACAAATGTCAACAAACCGCAGCAGCGTTGTAAAGCAGGAGTCATAATGAGTGAATGAGGACGGCTACTTCAAGGTATTCCTCCAAAAGTCATATCAACAGGCTGAAGGTGTTTTCCTGTTCCTGTTAATTATCATATGATGTTTTTTATTCCTGAACTGTGTGAGGATATTTTTATATAAACAAAGGTCACCTGTATAGAACGATTGAAACAGCTAGACTTTCCCTTTGTGCAGAAGTTTTTAATGTTTAATATTTCTAGTAAAAAAGTGAGGTCTAGAAGAACAAGTTTTACATTAAGCCTTGTTTACCCAGTTAACAAGCCAACAAAAAAAGGGAAAAAGCTCATTAAAAATTTAAAAAAGTAAAACGTTAAAAAGTCTAGTCAACATTTATATTTAGGTTTATAAACCAAATAAATGTAAGTGCTGGATCAGCAATAATGCATCTAATGTTGTACCAAAAAATATGTTTCTTTTAGTCTCAGTGTTTTTCATGAATTTCATATAGAAGCACTTTTGTTATTTTTCTCAATATATTCGGGCAAGTTGGCGTTTCTTGGTATTACATTGACAATAATTTTTGCCATCAAAATATCCATATTTTTTTAATTCTACAAAGGTAATAAAAAATGTCCTGTATATTCCAAAAACACTACTGGCTAAGTACTTCATTGAAACCCTATAAAGGGTTAAATCCCCTGTACTTTCCTTCTGCAGGGGGCTTCATGTTTAAACACTGGAAAGAAAAATACCTTGTGCTCACTATGGAGGGAAGCCTGTTGGTTTGCCGGGATGCACTGTCCCCCCCTGACCAGGTGGTGGCGCTACAAAGCTGTGAGTCGATCGCTGAGGGAAGAGAAATCCTTGACCTGCCCAAGTTACCCCCAGGTGGCAGGAGGGATTGCTGCTTTGCCCTCATTCTGCCACAGAACAAGTTCCTGCTGCTTCTGTCTGACAGCCCTGATGACTGCAAGTGGGTGTTCTTTGTCCCACTCATGATCAGACTTTATCTGCACATGCAAGCATAATACCAAACCAGTGTTCCCATTCCTTTTATCGTACTGACAATCAGACTTTTTATTGCACATGTTTGTTAGTTTGACACAGATTAACCTGTGTAGTTGTTATCAGTGTGCCTCTGTGAACATAATAACATATCATTTTCTCCTTTCCTAGTCTTTGGCTGAAGCTGATCAGGAAGGTGAGAGAGGTCAGTCACTATTTATTTATTTTCTTATGTGTCCTGTGTCTTCATTAAAGCTTGAACTTCTGAATACAATATTGGTACTTTAACAAGCAACAATCACAACATGTAAACACTTTTCTTTATGAGACAACTATAAATGTTTTTTTATAACTGAAAAGCTAGGTGTGCACAACCAGCTGTCAGAATAAAGATCATATTAAAGTGAAGAGCTATCATAAAGTTAGAAAGTGTTAATCTTTTACTTCCAACGCTAAAAAAAGAAATATTTTGCTTTTTTATTGTTTTATCTGAGAGAACAAAAGTCAACATCCAATTATATGCTACAGCTGCAACTTTTGCTGTGTTCCATTTTTACTGAAAAGGTCTAAGTTCAGAGCTAAGAAAGAACCCTACCCAGTGATACTGTAGAAATAAATAATTTCTATGTACATTGTACAGCTATTTATGATAATATAGCTACTATTTTTGATCAAAATTGTCAACCAAATCACTGGTTAATGTTAGCATGGTCACTGTGCACAGATATTAAGCAAATCTTAGAGCATTTTTTGATAAAATGTTTTTTAATGTGTTTTTTTTTCCAGTCGTATTGATCTTATAATTCACAAAACTGCAATGGAAGCACTTTTTTGCATCACAAGAGTCATATGATCTGCAACTACGTAGACCTTATTGCTCATAGACATAATAATAAAACATGTAGAAAATATTTATATACCTGTCAACTGCCCACTAGATTGTAAAAAGATGCAGAAGAAAACGGAGAATAGTAGTTGGAGGATGATGGCACCCACTAGAGCTGTGGCTTAAATATGGACATATCTCATTTGTTTACATCCATCGCTGGCATGTTTTTTAAGAGTTATGACGATAACAAACGTATTCCTAAGCAATATTAGTTATGTTAGCTACTAAAAACTGGAATTGAGAAAATTTGCATTTTTGAAATTAGCAAAATATTGGCGTCATGTTGCACACATTTGTAATGGAAATGCAGCTAACTTATTTAGCTTCCATTTTGATCATTCATCTAAAAATGTAAAGTCCTATCTCGATAATTTTCTCTAATTTTATTCCTGCTTTTATTTTCCTCCAGATCTTAAAATCAGAGGAGTCATCGGCTCCAAATCAAGTGTACATTTTCAACATCTCTTATTAATTATTGCAACTATTTTCAAAATATGCTATATCTTGCTGAAAAAGATATAAATTAAAGCAACTTTAAAGTAAGAAATCAATCCATCCCACACACAATACCTAACATTTAACCAATTTTCATTAAATGGGGTTTCATCTCTATATTTGTTGTAAAGTGCTTTCAGAAATTAACACAGCATTATTTCCAAAACTATCTAGAATTATGAGAGTTATCTATTAAATAGGAGAAAATTTAAATTGAACATATAAGAGCTTTGCTTGAACAGTTGTCCATCCACCCCTCCTAATAAAGACACTAATGTGAAAAAAGAAGACATCCTTAAGGCAAGTTGTTGGTACTAATTTCAAGTTAATTTTTGTCAAAATTTGTTGTCTTGTCAAAAAAAAAAAAAACAGAATAATTGAGAATTTGGTAAAAGTTAGTATTTAATGAAACACCTACATTTTTAAAATCTTAGTTTTTTTTTCCGTACCCCAAAACAAATTCTTTCTACCATAAACTATAGCCTATACCGATAACTCAGATTATTTTGAAACTACTGAAACAAACTACTGATTTATCTGTTGTCAGTGGTCAACATGAAAATTCCTTTGTTTGTTTAGGATATGCTTTTATATCAGGGAGCAGGGAACCACCAGGAAACAGAGCTACCTACTGGAAAGCGTAATGAGAGCTCACTTTTATTTCTCTATTGTCTTCAGTGATCCCTCTTGCCTTGCCTTAAGGGACAGAGACAGCTAATCTTACGCAAAGAACATTACTCAATAAAAACAGAACCGTTACAACCTATTTGACCCAAAGCACATAAGCCAGTCAACGCAAAGTTCATAAGCATAAAAAAACACACCATAATTAAAAAATTTAGGGCGCTATAAGACTTTTTAAAGCAAGGTTTAAACAGTCAATAATACAGAGCTTACAAAGTGAAAGGGAGGCATTTTAATTGAGAACCCATTTTCAGTAAAATCCCTCTAATAATCCTTTCTGTTGTTTTATCATTTTTGTCATTTTCTCAGTATTAACAGCTTCTCCTCAGGGTGATGACTGCAAACGATGTAGCATGATCATATTTCCAATATGTTATATTGAATGGAGCGGAAGTTCTAAAGAACAAGTTGGTTTGTGCAACTGTGCTGCAGGAGCTGTATGCAAATTGAAAGATGCTTCAAGCAGCAGGTGATCAGTGCAGCAGATGTTTCAAGCAGATCCTGGGCAAATATATGCAGTGTAAAGTAGTGCCCAGATTCTCTCTTAACATTCATAAATGGAGGTTCTATCAGATAGGACCGCTTGATAAAGGATAGAGGTAGTGCTATCTTTGAGGGGCTTTGAGTGCAACCAGCATAAAATGCCTATTTTTGCTTCATTCCTAGGGTGTGATGTCTCCACTGCTCCTCCAGAGACAACAAAGCCTCGCTCCCTGCATCACAGACAGAGAGCCGCTGCCCGACTCCTCCAGTGATAAAGACCCCGGCTCACCCAGGGTTGGTGGGATAACGCCACTTCTGTCCCGGGTAACTGAGAGGGGAGGCTCCCTCAGAGACAGACACCAAGGTCAGCTTATCTCTAATAATTATTATTCTTTATTTATACCAAGGACTTCATCATTAGAGGGGCTGTTTTCTTTTCCTTCTCTCCATTTATTCAACTGATCAGGAGAAATATACATCAGCCGTAAGAGTTAAAGGTTTAGGTAAAAAAACAACAACAACAACAAAAAACTTTTGAGATACAGCTGGAAATACTTATGTCTACATTTTATTTCAAAAAAGAGATAACTGATAAAATCCATGACAAAGTGCTGCGCCAATCAAGTATGGAGGACCTAGAGAGTCACTGAAAAGAACACCAGCCATTTCAAATTCAACATTCAAATCAGGCAATTTGCAAACATTTTCTAATGTGCATTTTAAATTCAATTATCAAGAGGAATTGTAAATTGTATTTATTAATCCAGTATGAAATTTCTGGAATTTGAAAATGTATTTTCAAATAAATAACCAAAGAAATGAAAGAATCCCATTTAATTATACATATCTAAAAAATTATCAAATGGGACAGGCTGCTGGAACACCATTTGGCTCAGTGATTGATCAGTTATGAATCAAATCAAATAAATTGGTCAAATTAAATCAGTCCCTTCCACTAAAGACTCAGACTCACAGCCAGTCTAAAGGTTGTTGTCATCAAACACTGGGAACACAGAGAGAGTTCTACAAAAAGGTTTTTGTTTTATTTTTCTTCGGACTTCTTACATTGTTTTTGACTTTAAGTCTCCGTAAAAAGCACTTTGCAGTGTTTTTTCTGTGGTGCTTTAGAGATAACAAAATAAGCAGGAGTGATAGTAGTGAGAGTAATCAGTTAGAAAACAATCATAAAGAAGATTATATTAATAGAGTCTGCAGAATTAGATTTAGAGTCAGTGGTTTATAACTTTTTCCCAAATTTCAGATTTTTTCATCCCACCAGACTTTAAAACATGCTGTTAAATATTTTACAGCAGCCTTCTAATGCTATTCTTTAAGGCCATGCACATTAAATACAGAACTCACAGCCAGTTCTAATATTCTTTTGTACTGCCTAGAGATCCAAATCTTTAACAAATTCTCCAAAAAACTCTAAAATGATTTTTTTCCCTTGGGTCAGTAAGGACATTTGCTTTTTGGTATTTAATTTCACATTTTTATAAAAAAAAAAAAAGAAATTTGGTTTTACATGTTTAAGAAAATGAATTAAAACTTGACCGTAATATTAATCAAGATTACACAATTCAGCTTTAACAATCAATTCTAGTTTAAGTGTTGCTCAAATGCTCCATGAATACGGCACCACTGGCCTCAAATACCAGGGATTGTAGGTGAAGTCATTCTGGGGGGTGAGGGATTATGAAGATTGTATTTATTCTAATTTTATATTTCTTTTGTTTTTATGGTTGAAGGAGAAAAAGTGGACAAGCCTATTTAATAGTGTTTTCATATGCAGAACAGTTACAAGTACAGGAACATTTGCTTTTTTACTTAATCTGCAAGATTCCTTTAATTTGCTTCTCTTATTTGTTCTGGACCCAGTTTTAAGTAAAAACTATAAAGCTCTATGTAATCCAGATACATTTTATTATTAATAATAAAAAACACACAAAAAACACTGTATCTAAGCTATATTTCTACTGTTTGCTTTGTATTATAGGAGTTGGACTGAGGCAGCCTCAGCGGAGTGTGTCTGTGGCCCCTCCTCACCGGGTTTCTGATTGCCTTCGTCATGGTAACAGCAGTGATGCCCGGGCAGTTAGGGCAGTATGTTTGCTGATGGGTGGGGCAGCGGCCTCCTCCGCTTTGGGCTACCTCAGTTCCTGCTCCCCCACTACGCCCCTGGCCACCGGAGCCCCAGAGATTGCTGAAGGCTCAGGAACCTTCTCAGATCTTCCCACAGGAGGCTCCTTCCATGCCTGCAGCCAGGATGTAGACTCCCCGCATTTTAACAGCTTCGACTTTGAAGGAGACTCCGACTTTGATGCATTTGACTGCGGAGGATTTGCATTTTAATTGTGAGCAACTATAAAAAACACTGTTTATAGAACCAGATTTCTCAACAGTCTCAGTACAAAGTGGTAATCTAAACTTTTTGCTGTTGAATAAATAAGTCATCTTTAATTCTAATGTATATTTTTATTTATTTTTCTTGGCTTTACACCCATGCTTATAGAATAAATAGTTGATCATCTTGACGTTTGGTTTTTCATTTCCTGCTGCAGGATTGCCGGATATTAGCTGGGTGAAGGACTTAGACTTACTGATATTCAGATTTCCATCATCCAGAACATACCTGGAAGAGATTTTGCTGCTTTTGTATCTAAAAGTGTCAGAATTTCAACATAAAGAAACTGAAAAACCAAAATTGCGTATAAAAAAAGTTTTTGTAAAAAAACAAACATTGAATTGTACACATGTTGTACATTGCATATTTTAAATTATTTGAATTATTATATATTGAAGATCGGCATTGATTCCAGACTTATAGAATGATAATTATTGGTAAAGTTGTTGCAGTTCAATGAAATAACTGTTCATTGTCAGTTTGTTTTTCACTTGTTTTCTTGTAACCATGTTAATTTTCTAATGTGCTGAAGTGATCTACAAACTCCCATTTATATATTTTTTATCTAATTTGGGAAGAAAATGTTTCACCCAGAGTTGGCAAAGGATTTAACGTTAAAAGATAAAGACATGCAAATAAACCCTGCAATCACACCGACTCTATGCCTTTTACTCTAGTTCAATTTTAGTTCTGTTAATAACTTATCGGGGTCTCAGAGGAAACAACAGGCAAACGTTTGGAGACTGGAAATTATGCAACAGATTTGTACATAGGAGGGGTTTGTAGGCTCTGAGTGAATGGTTCAGACAGGTTTTGACTTTTGCGTCAATGACTGGGAAAAAAAAAATCCACAACAAGGGGAGCAAATAGTGTGAAGTCTCTGGGTGTACAGTAGCTGTGTGTGTCTTTTAGGTGTCAGTGCAACCATGGATGGGAAAACTGTAAATTCACCTCCTCAGGATTTAAAAGCGAATGCAGAAATAGTTTGAACTCTAAAATGATAACATTTTAAGAGAAAAAAAACATGAACTATTGCATTAAAGAACCAACTGTTGCCTCCTGTCAATCTCCGTAGCACATAAAACCTGTTCCAAAGCCATTAAAAGATTAGTATACAATATAACTAATCATTATACACAGATAGGAAGCGTTCATTTAGGTTATCTCAGAAAAAAGTCATTTCAAATAAAGAATGCTGAGACAAACCAAAAGCCTCAGACTCTACAGGCTTCAGCTTACGTAAGTTCATGACAGGACAAGTATAAAAAGGGAATGAGGGAAATGAAGAAGTAAGCTACATTTAAAACTTGGATCTGAGTGAAGCACAATTTTTCAATCTGAAAAAACTCACACGAAGAGAAAAGACAATTAGGAGAAATTTATTGATAATATTACTTTGTCTTTGGCGCTCAGACCTCGGTAGGAAAAATAGCGCTGATAGATATGCATGAACAGGGCTGTTTCCCCTCAGGCCTGAAACTGGTAGGGGAATGTAGATAGATGCTGTTGGTCAGTCTGTAGACTGCTGTTAGCGGGACGGTCTGCTGAGCTTTATGGGGAGATCCAGTGGATTGCGTGAGCTGATACTAGAGCTTCACTCAGGGACCTGGAAGACGGAAGTCCAGTTGGATAACACAGGTTGAGAGAACCTATCTATGATGAGCAAGCATGGAGCGACAGTGGAGAGGAAAAACTCCCCATTGGGAACAAACCTCTGGCAGAACCAGGCTCAACATGGTGGTCTTCTGACGGACCGGTTGAGATGAGATGCGGAAAGCAGTAAGAGTCCGGGAGGAACAACACTCTGATGAAGCTTTAGCTACGATGGTGGAGGAGGGGCTGGAGGTGGGTTGAAACGGTGTCATCTGAATGAAGTCACAGGAGCAGACAGGTGCGTATCGGAGGCCTTTTAAGATGAACTTTGGATGCCGATTGGCTTTCTTGGAGGTGTGGTTCAAAGCTGATTGGCTGTGTTGCAGGTGGATGTAGGCAGTGATGGGCAGTAGCGCCGCTACATGTAGCGAAGCTATTAGTTTAACTACATTTTCCAGTAGCTTGACCATAGCGTCACTGCTTTATTTATCAAGTAACTTTCCTGTAGCGACGTTATTGTTTTGATCAAGTAGCGACGTAGCATCCACAAACGCTACAAAATCCAGGGCAAAACTAAGAAATGAAACCAGGTTTTCTATTTCTAAACAACAATCAGCCACAAAACTACTGTAAATAGCAGTTTCAGCTGATGCTCTTATAAGTGGCGTAGTAGCACAGGCACACTCAGAAGGGTTAAACAAGCGCACCCTTTCCGAGGCTGTCGTTCTATTGGCTGGAAAGGTTGCTAGGCAACGATCCGACTGCAGTCTGAGAGCAAAACAAATTCGCAAGCAGAGCCTACGGGTTTGCGAGTGTAACAGAGCGCGGTTTGTGCGCGAAGAGAAGGAGGCAAGCGAGAGGAGAAAATATCTGTGCAAGAAGGATTAAATCTGAGAGAAGAAACAAAGATTTGAGAGAGAGCGCATGTTTTGAGTGTGAGCATTATAAGTTTTGAGAGCAAGAAGATGAAATTCTTTTCTCTAATTGAAGTTATGTGCTCTTGCATTATGGCAGGATAATTCTCCCATATCTATGTGCCACTAAGATACTCTAATTAGAGAGCAGTAGTGAAACTTCCATATTGTATTTTCATGGCCTAGTTTACCTGACAGGATGTTTACATAAATCTGTTTTTAGGCTGTGCACAGATAATATTTTTTATGGAGGAACAACTCTACCATATATAAAATAAATACATAAATAAATAAATGCTCAATAAATAAATAAATAAGCATTCAATTAATTGCCTCCAAAAATACAATGAATAAATATGTAGGTAGAAATTAAATTATATGGTGAGACATATATATATATGTATCTCTTAATTAGCTTCTTTATTTTTTCACCTTCTTTTGTAAACAGTTTTGTTTGTTACTTGAATCAACTGTTTAATTGAGGTCTTTGTTAGGGTTTTGTTTTCCCTAGAGATGTCCATTGAATGCAAACTCATAGCCATGTCTCGGTGTGTAGAACACTACACAGTACCTTTAATTTGGTTCTAATAACAGCAGATTGTTTACTAGTTTGTCTACTAGTAATTACTTTAGTTTTTATTTTAATATGCTGATCATAAAGCAATGTTTACACTGTGATTTGTCATTGGCTGATCTTTAATAAATATTTTAACCAGTGCATCAGACTCATTTTGAATTGACATTAGGTTGGTACAACGTTAAGTAGCTTCTGATGTAGTTAAGCTACTTTTAACACATTAGTGTAACTTAGCTTGCTATAATTCTTTAGGTGGTAGCTTTTGTGTAGTGAAGCTTAATTTATTGTTGAGTAACTGATAGCTTAGCTCACTACACTGGACAAGTAGCTTGCCCAACACTGGATGTAGGAGAGCAATGAGCTTCTTCAGTTGAACTTTCGCCTAGGCTCCATTTAACCAACGCATAGGTCTTTTACCCATAATGCACAGTACCTTGTTTGAAGAAGACCAAACAAAATAAATTGTCTCACATCATCTTATGCCAACTGTCCAGCATGGCGATGGAGGGCTGAAGGTTTGGATTATATGCTCTGAGCTCTGAAGTAATTTTGCAAACATGAACTCTTGTTTACCCAAATATTCTAAAATCTGACCGCTGGGGTCTGTTACATAAAGCAGGTTTTATGAAAACTTTGTTTACTGAATCTGAAAAATGGGAAACTCTTGAGTTTTCCTTTTCACAAAGAGAGTTTACTCAATTTCTGTTTCAGTCACCATAGTAACATTCTCGTGAGAGCTAACCCGGTAGGTAGGAGATTTTCTTCGGTAAACTCTGAGTTTTTAAGTGTGTTTTTAATATTGAAGGATTCAATTTAAAACAACCTTTTAATATCATCCTATGTTACTTTTTGAGTTTAAAATAGCTCCTTATGACTATTTTCTTTTTTAGTGGCATCATCTAAAAGCACAACACTAAGAAAGTCCCTAAGTTTATTCAAATACAAAATCACTTTTAGAAACAATAAAAGAAAATGTAACACTAAAATAAACAGCCATATTCAAGCATTTTTTTTACCAGACGCTAATGTTAGTACTAATTTAAATCCATGTAAAATAAAATCAATGTAATTAGTGTTCATCTGTTTGTACTTGTCTTTATCCTATATTAGAAAGTAGAAATTGTCAATAAAAGCACTGTGATTATATGGAAACCTAATTATGCTTTCTAAACAAAAAATAGCAAATGTTGGGCACCATCTCATGTTGTTATACTCTATAAAAGAAATAAAACCTGCTATTTATACCTGAACTGCCTAAAAGGGTCTTCAAAAAATTAAAACATTAACAAAGAAGTATTGATAAAAGGGAAACCCTCACATTTTCTCCTTTAGTCAGTCTTTTATTGTTCATTTTTCCAGCAGTCTTCAGAACTCCTGTCTGACTCAGAATATTTAGTTTTATAACTTTTATTAGAGAAAAAAGTTTTTGTTGATAAAATGTATAATACTTCAAAATCAAATATTATTTTGAGATGCTAAGGTTGGTTCTACAAATCAAAACACTCAATCAAATAAGAGGGGAAGCAATTATGTGGATTATTAGACAATATGAGGTTAAAGAGTGATAATTCTGCTGGATTTTTTGTTTAAAGATTGGGTCTAATTGGAAAATAAAAAATCTGAAATAGATATAAAAGAAAATCACATGGTAAAAAAATAATAAAAAATCAATTTTAAAGGTACACTATGCAACCGGTGTTGATTTTCCAGCGAGGCTCCCCCCAGAGGGCGAAAGTAAAAGTGCACTGTCGTAAATATGCACAGCTGTTCTCCTGGTTTCTCCGTCAAGCCAGGCGCGGTTGTTTTGAGCTTAGCAGACAGGCGAACGCAACGAATGACTAATGCTGCGTTCACACTGGACGCAGCTGGCGCGACAGAAGCAGCGAGTTTACATGCAAAGTCAATGGTTGACGCTCGTCAAGGCGCAGCAAAAGGTCCCGGCGGCGGGTTTTGAGCAACAGCCCCAGCACGTCTGAGCAGCTGAAGCAGTGCGTCGGGTGCGTTTAAGCATCTGACGCAGGGAGAGAGACACAGCGCTGATGATCACTCCTCTTAAACAGTTTATTGACGCCTAAATTAACTTAAAATGCAGAAATCTGCCGGCAGAATATGCAGCTTGGATTATTTAGATGAAAAACACCTACCAGCTGCCGCGGTGAACCACGAGGAGGCGACCCGGCCAGAGGCTGCTGATGAAGGGATCCCTACTGTCGGCGCATCCCTGGTATGTGGGGGTCTGAGCGGCTCCGACAGAAAAAATATTGAAGGCAGGATAATAATCTGAATGAACTGACGGCACTGATTACGTTTTCAGGTGTATTTTCTCACTTAAACACATATTAAAACTACTTTATTCCCACTGATCACAGCAAATATAGCTGCAAGGCAGAGAAAGGATAGTGAAGCTCCGCCCAACGCGCGTCAGACACACTTTTGCACCGCGCAGCCAGAGCAGCAAAGCTGCTTCAGCGGCGCGTCAGAACTAACTGGTACAAGCAGCAAAAATGAAGCAGCAGACGCGATTTTGCTGCGTCCGATGTGAACGTAGCATAACTGCACAAAGATCGCCACTGTGCTAGCAACGAAAATGCTTTTAACTGGGGGCGTGTAGCAGTTCTCGCCGTAAAGCAAGACTGACTCTCGCGAGACTTCTGACCCTGTGGGCGCGGGTCGGTGCTCCTGCAATTGCAAGTGCAGTATTTCCCCCACAGACCACCAGGGCGGTCGAGAATACCTTTGTTCAACCTGAAATGAATCATTTAATCATCCATAACGTTATGGAACACATTAATTAACTGAAAAATGTTGCATAGTGTGCCTTTAAATCTCCCCTAAAATACACGTGTAATTAACAAAGATAAAGTCATTCAACTATCTGTACTTTGGTATATCAACACATTTATTTCATGTATAGATCTTACATAAAACCAGAGAACGATCAAGGACAAAATGTTCTTGCAGACCCATGATGCTGATAAGTGGTACAAGGAATGAGGAGGGAAAGCAAAGAGTGGTTGGGATTTGAAGTGCAAGCAGGAAACACAGAGTTATGCTAAACAATCCCACTTCTGAAAAACTACACCAAGTTATTCTCGTGATTATTCCCATTTCTATTACTCAAGATAAAAAATCGGGTATTAAAATAAATAAAAAATGAAAATAAGGAATCCAATCCAGAAGCCCAGTCCCTTTCTTCCTCTCCCTCCCCTCTCTCTCTTGGTTTGAAAAAAAAAACTTCAGATGTAAACAGGAAGAGAGAAGCACAGTGAACGGAATGAGTTTAAATCCGAACTAAATGTTTTCCTAAACAATAACTGGAGATCAGAACCGATAGGAAGAAGTTTGATCTTTATTTAAAGCGGTTTTATCAGCATAAAGACGCGCGCGTCCTGTCAGCCAGCAGGCGCGGCTTCAGGAGCCACAACTACTCCACAGGTAGTTTAAAGTTTATTCATTTATTTTTAACTTTAAAAATAAACTGCAACCTGACAGAAAACGCAACAATTATCTGTAATGTAGGTAAATACATTACAGATATTTCTTCAGAATTATTCATAAGCAGAGTCGAAATTATTTTACTACTCAAGTAATAGTATAGATCCTACTATTTAATACCGCTATTGTAGAAGTATCAACTTAAGCTTTTTAGTCAAGTAAAAGTACTAGTTTTAAAAATAAATAAAGCTTAATAAAAGTAGAAGTAACGCAGGACAAAATGTTAAGGATAGATGCTTTAAACTTCATAGAGAGTTATATCTACAACACGCCCCCTGCCCCGGTGGATGAAGTTGATGCTGACTTCCTAAACGGACTAAATAACTTCTTTGGGAGGTTTGAGGCACTAAATCGCACTCCAGCAGTGAAGGCTGTCCCACATCAGGAAGAGGAGGTTCTCTGCCTTGACACAGCCGACGTGTGGAAGACTCTGAGGAGGGTCAACCCGCGGAAGGCCCCAGGTCCCGACAACATACCTGGGCGGGTGCTCAAGGAGTGTGCAGGTCAGCTAGCTGGTGTCCTCACGGACATTTTTAACACCTCGCTGGAGCAAGCCACAGTGCCAGCATGCTTCAAGTCTGCCTCCATCATCCCAGTGCCAAAGAAACCTCAAGTCACCTGCTACAACGACTACCGGCCCGTCGCACTGACTCCCATCATGATGAAGTGCTTTGAAAGGCTGGTAAAGGAACACATCGTCTCCAGTCTCCCCCCAACACTCGACCCGTTCCAGTTTGCCTACCGGCGAAACCGCTCCACTGAGAACGCCATCTCCTCTGCTCTTCACCTGAGCCTGGCCCACCTGGAGGAGAAGAACACCCACGTGCGGATGCTGTTCCTGGACTTCAGTTCAGCGTTTAACACCATCATCCCACAGCACCTGGTGGGAAAGCTGGAACATCTGGGCTTCAACACACCCCTTCGAAACTGGCTGCTGGACTTCCTCACCAACAGACCTCAGTCAGTCCGGGTCGGTCAGAACACCTCTGATGTCATCACCCTCAGCACGGGCTCCCCTCAGGGCTGCGTCCTGAGCCCCCTGCTGTTCACCCTGATGACATATGACTGCGTCCCCAGGTTCACCACCAATCACATCGTGAAGTTTGCGGACGACACCACGGTGGTGGGCCTCATCAGGGACGACAACGACCGGGACTACAGAGAGGAGGTGGAGCAGCTGGTGGACTGGTGCAGTGAAAACAGTCTGATCCTGAACGTGGAGAAGACGAAGGAGATCATCGTCGACTTCAGGAAAAACCGCCCCCACCATGCTCCACTGCTCATCAACAGCTCAGCTGTGGAGGTGGTCAGCAGCACAAAGTTCCTGGGGGTGCACATCACGGACAACCTCACCTGGACTGTAAACACTTCATCTCTAGTGAAGAGGGCACAGAAGCGCTTGTACTTTCTGCGGAGGATGAGGAGAGCCCGCCTGCCCCCGCCCATCCTCACAACCTTCTACAGAAGCACCATAGAGAGCGTTCTGACCAGCTGTCTCTCTCTGTGGTGTGGAGGCTGCAGAGCTTCTGACTGGAAGAATGTGAGGAGGGTGGTGAGGACAGCGGAAGGAATCATTGGGGCTCCTCTTCCCTCCATTAAGGACATTTCATCACAGCGCTGTGTGTCCCGAGCCCGTAATATCATCAAAGACCCCTCACACCCCCACCATGGACTGTTCTCCCTGCTGCCCTCTGGAAAGAGGTTCCGCAGCATCCGCTGCAGATCCACCAGGTTGTGCAACAGCTTCTTCCCCACTGCCATCAGACTGTTGAACCTTTGATCCACAATCCGAACTCTGCACCTATTGCACATTATCGGGCATCAAATGCTGCTGAACTTTTAACTTTTAGCCCTTTAAATTGTTCATCTCATTGTATTTTTCAATAACGCATTTTTTGCACAAATGCCATTTTGCACTGAACCACTGCAACTTGCACACTGTCTCTTATCCTCTGCACTGTTCACACTTTGACCACTGCTGCACTTTTTGTATTTTTCTATAACTCGTGCCATTGTGAAATATCAATGCAACGTTCATAAGCTGTATGTAACGCAATTTCGTTCTGTATGCACCCTGTGCATACAAAATGACAAATAAAGAAGTCTAAGTCTAAGTCTAAGTCCATCTGTATATTTATATAATTTTGTGTGGTTTGTTTTGTATATATATATATATATATATATATATATATATATATATATATATATATATATATATATATATATATATATAAATAAATGTTTGTATATCTGGAGCGTGTAACAAAAGTAATTTCCCTCTGGGATTATTAAAGTATGTCTGATTCTGATTCAATACCCTGTTAAAGGAACAGTTTTCTAGAATTCTGGATGATAACTTCCTTATACTTAATTTTATTAGTTGTATAACTAATGATAACAGCAATTGCGTAAGGACACAACAATAGGCCCGTAAGCAACATTATCTGGGTGGGCCCCATATAATGTACAACATTACATACATTGTTCTTTTAAGATCTTTATTGCGGTTTAAAACATATTATATGAGTGTATTTTTTTACCAACTGTCTAATGAACTATACACAGTTATTAACATAGTAATTAAAAGTGCCACTGTTTTGCTATTGGTGTCGTGTTTAAACGGCTCACCACCATGTTGAAATCTCACTGCATGAAAAGTGAGATTTTCGTCCCCGTAAACCCCCGTAAACTCCCGCAGATCTCCCTGATTTTCGTCAGTTTCCGACAATTTGCAACCCGTGCTTGTCCGCGTTTGTCGTGCCACAAATTGTCGAAACGGACTCTGACGTATGTGGAGAGCGATCAGCTGTACTAATGGCCCTAATTAGCATATGAATGCAGCAAACCCGCGCGGCTGGCCAGGTCTGGCTTGAATAACCTACTCAGTATTGGCTGAAACCACTATTCTCAATCAAGTGAAATCGCTCGTGATTGGCAGCAAAACCACACGTGGCCACGCCAGGCTTTAATTTTCTTACTGAGTATTGGACGGAACCACTTCTTTTTAAACAAGTAAAGTCGCTCGTGATTGGTTGGCATATATATATATTTACATATAAATTTACATATATATATATTTATGAATATATATTTATTCATTCATATATTTATTCATTCGTATGCTGTGTATTTATGTTATCCTACACAATTATTAGGCTACCATCAAGGACATGAATGAATTTATACAGGAAATGAACATTTGCCAGGAAGCTGTTTATGCAAAGAAAGAGCTTTATTAAAACACACACAACTATATACAACGCGTATCCAAACACATGCGTATCTAAAAATTACAACTCCGTGAACGGTCCGTTTGCTTCTTCGGGGTTGGAGGTAACTGGCAGCATTCCCTCCGAGGCAGGTCCGATGTGCAGACGCCTACTGTGCGTGGCCCTGTACTTCGGCATCGCTTCTAACCGGGACTGCAGCTTAACACAGAGTTCAGTGAGATCCGGCCTACGAAATGGCGGCGACCGTACAATCCACCCAGAGACACCGCCAACGACGCCATCTTCTTCGTCGGACATGAGGCCGACGGTGGCGGACTTCCAGAGTTCCACTTCCTCATCTGCTAGCACACTCTGCCTCGCTTTCAGCAGCTGAAAAAAAAAACAATGAATCAGTGCACTGCGTATGGACACAACACATCTATCAATACACCTGAAAAATAGTCACCAAATAAAGTCTTACCCTCTTTCTTCTGGTCCGACTCCGAGCAGATTGCTTGGCAGCCTCCGCAAGCAACGTGTTGGCTGGCTGCGTATATCTGAAGCTCCTGCGTACCGTCTGAAAATACGTCTTACAGGCAGCTGGAAAACAATTAAATGAGAGTGGTATGAATAAAAAAATCAAACGCAAGTCACAGTAACAAGGAAGGAGAAAACATTAAAACAAGTCACTTACACACAATGTCGTCTTTATCAACATCGTGCAAATCTGGACTTGCTGATATGGCTCCGAGCAAATAGGAGGTCTGTGAAAACAAAATGTACAGCAATGATCGGTATCTATCCGTATCCATTGCCTTTTACCGCAGAATGAAAGCATATTCTTTAAATCTTACCCTTGCTCCGGTTCATAGCGCCTGCAATTAGTCTCCGAGTTGTGAAGACGGCGTACTACTTCCTGTGAATCACAAAAAATACACTTTAATAAAGCTTGTTCTTGCAAGGCTACTATTAGCCGTAGCTTTAGGCTAGGCTGTTATTAGCCGTAGCTTTAGGCTAGGCTGCTATTAGCCGTAGCTTTAGGCTAGGCTGCTATTAGCCGTAGCTTTAGGCTAGGCTGCTATTAGCCGTAGCTTAGGCTAGGCTGCTTTTAGCCTTGCAGGCAGTAATCGAACATATATTAACCGCTAGCATCTCTTCTTTGAGTTCGTCTTGTTCGATGCAGAGTCGCCATCGCGTCCAAGAGGAGTTTTACCCCGAAATCCCACATACTCCGCTCCAGACCGCCTGCACAAAGCAAAGCATACATCCTCCACTGTGGCTGCAGACCGCGCCGCTCTGAGTTTCTTGGAGGTCGTAAAGAGCATGCGCGAGATGAACCAGGGTTTCCGTGGATCAATAAAAATAATTAAAAAATCATTCTTTTTTTTTTTTTAATCAAGGCCTTAATTGGCACTAAAATTATTTAAATATGTTTATCGAAGTATTTATAATTCTTTAATAAAAAATGCTTATAAAAGGCGGAGAAAAAGCTAGAGTATATATATATACGTATATATGTGTGTGTGTGTGTTTACATACATACAGGAGTCATGGAACTCTGCTTACAGCTCTTTCATATGTCATGTACACTAATAACTTGTGTACATGGTTCTTGTTGATGGCATTAAAATCATTTCAAATAGCATTAAAATAGCATTAAATTAGAGTCACTCATTCCTGTATGAACCCTGTGAGCGCTTAATTTAATATGACATATTAAAAAAATCCCACCATCATCCAGCATATGTTCAGTTTCTGCCCAAATATATATATATATTTTTGTAGATTTTTGTAACGGGGATAAGGATAATTCAAAACTGCTTTTTTTGAATGAACTTGTTCACTACTCCCAAACTCAGCATCTCTTTTCATTCCTGTAATAAGAAGTTTCTTTTGAATGGATTTGATTAAAGTTTAAGTCCCTTGGTATAAAATAAATATTTTGATGGAGATGAGAAATCTGCTTCCTCGTTGGTGAATAACCAATAGTTTGGATCCAATCATTTAAATAAACGGTGTTAGTTTTTTTTTTTTTATATATATAAGAATTGTGCTATAATTTCTAGTCACCGATCTTTTGCTGCTATATTTTAATTTGACGAACCGGAATTTGTCGATGTTCTTTTTCCTGTTTGGTGCGATTGCAATTGCGGATCTTGACCTGGCATGACCTCATGACCACAGTGTACCAATCTTCTGATGGCTACTTCCAACAGGATAATGCGCCATGTTATAAAGTGAATCATCTCAGACTCATTTCTTGAAACTTTTCCACTTAAGTAATTGTGAATTGAGCATATTGACAGACAATATTTTATTTTTTATCTTAAATGCAATTTTTTTTTTTAAATAATTACTGCTCTAAATGTATTGCTCTATCAGCTAAAGATCTGTTTTGGTCTCTATACTTTAATTAAATAAATCAATTCAAGCTAAAATGTAAGAGGCTATACTGAGCCTGATCTCTTTGTATCAGAGATTTTCTTACCTTTTAGAAAAATGTCACTTGGAGTAAAACCCCCCCTGCAACCCTGATTTGCATTTGTATAGCTCACAGCATGTTCATTTACATGTTAAAGCCACTCCTAGAATTCCATGGGGGGGAGGCATGGGGGGAACACTGCCTAAGGCCCTGTCCACACGAAGACGAACCCTGGCCTAAACGCACACATTTTTCACAAAACCAGCCTCTCATCCACACGAAGCCGGCGTTTCGGGGGTCTGTAAACGATCTTTTTTTTATTCAGCCTTCAGAGTGGGAAGATTTCGAAACGCCGTTTTCGCGTTTCCATCTTTACGCTCTAACCGCATATTTGTTTTTTACATGCATGCGTCATAGCGTCCCCTCTAAACACGCATGCACAGCATCACAACAACAATGGCGCCGTTGCTGCTAATGCTACTCACCCTGCTGTCGGGCTTACAACAGAATCTTCTTCTTCTTTAATATCTCCAGGAAGAACAGAGCAATATCGACGACATAGTTCAGCACCTGAATTTGACTTAACCACGAAAATGGACCCGCAGGGCAACCATGTATAAATATTAGTGCGCATGCCCAACATTTCGTCGCTTATTTTTGCTTTGGCACCACAGCGCCACTTACAGGCCTGGCATACATTTTGCAACGTTTTCATGCATTCGTGTGGACGCTCACATTTATTTTACGTCTCCGTCTTTACGGCAAACGTTTTGGAAAATATCAGCGTTTCTCGTTCGTTTTGACTTCGTGTGGACGGGGCCTAAGAAAGTCCACGTCAATTTCTGACAATTTACGGGAGTTTTCGGCGAAGCCTGCAAATTGCCGTAAACTGCCGCTAACCTGAAGTTCCACGACAATCTACAGGGATTGACGAAAATCCCACTTTTCATGCAGTGTCTGGCATGTCTTGGGGTATAAATAAGGTAGAGTTAGTCAACAAAGTATCAGGTGGGTTTAGGAGGATTTTTTCACACCATTATATCTGCGAAGAAATGACCTAGTCTACAATTGCGTAATGGGGTCAACCAGGTGTCAGTGACGGGGCCCCTAAGAGGTCGGGGGCCCCTAAGCAACTGCAGTCCCTGCTTACCCATATTTACGCTATTGGGTAACAGTGTCAAATTTAACTTTGCATCATCTTGAAAAATGTTTTATCGTGGTACGTGGTGAATAACAAGTTGGTGCAGCACCGAGTACAACCACAAAGAAATTAATTGGCTGTATAAAACAATTATTTTGATGTTTTTTATTTTTTTTAGATACAAGCAGGTCATAAAGAAAATAGCTTAAATGAATCAAAACTAAAAAGAGTTTATTTTAAAAATGGTAAGGAGTAGAAAGTACAGATAATTGTAAAAAAAAAAAAAAAAATGTAAGGAGTAAATTAGTTACTCCAGTAGCCAACGTTTCTTCTTAAGTAAATAAAAAAAAAAAAGTATTTTTACTTGGTTACTTCACAGCTCTGTTCATAAGTAGGCAATATTAATTCAAGGATCCCATTCCAATAGTGAGGCATGGTGGAGGAGAGGTGATGATTTGGGCTTGTTAAAGCCACAATACCTGGGCACCTTTCAGACCACTTTGTCACCTTCACTGTGATGATAACAAAATATTAAAATAGCAGCAGAATACACAATTAATCAAAGCACATGTGCCATTGTGTAGCATCTGCATTTGACAAAACATCACAATTCAAAATTCTAATTTTCTTTAATAAGAATACTTTATGCCATAGGTTTCCAACATGAGGGGGAGTCTAGCAGGAACATAGTGTTTTAGAAAATTTGCTTCATAACAAGTTTCCTTAAATATAAATTATTGTTAAATGATTTTGAAGATAAATATATATATATATATTTTTACAAGTGATCATTTCCTCACAGGTCTGAACCAGACTATAGCTCACTTTGCAATGTTTTCATAAGCTCTATTATTTTCTTGGAATCTTCTAAGTTTGAAGTTGCACTCTGTAAATGGTGTCTTTATGATAATCTCACACTAGAAAGAAAATTTAATTTTTACTTACTGATATATATTGTCAAATAATGTTATGTAGCAATGAACTTAACATGATTTTTGACTCAGATAAAGTTACAAAACAAAGTTGAAAATTCTGATTACCTAATTGTCAGGAACGAAAAAAAAATGTATTCAAGCTTTGTTAAATAATTTCTGATCCTTTGTGATTCGCTGCTTTTTGTCATCTGCTAAGCAACGCTTTTCTGCACATGTTTTTGCAGGCAGATTTCCAACAGCCTTTGTTTGATAATCAGGTGAAGGTGCACTCTGTTGCATCACATGAATCCCTGCTCCACTCCTGTCACGTGTCTATTAAACATACACAGTGCCTCCTATATAATGCAATCAGTGTGAACCAGAGAGCTCAGAAAGTGCTGCTGGGTAGAGGGAAGCCTGCATACTGTCGAGAGAATCATGGAGTTTTATACAACACTGCTCCTGGCAGGGCTAGCGGCTCTGCTTTGGTTCCTTTTTGCTCAAAACCAGCAGAAGTACCGTCTCCCACCTGGACCCAGACCACTGCCACTCATAGGAAACCTTCTGAAAATAAACAAGAATGCACCTTTTAAAAGCTTCGTAGAGGTGAGTTGATACATAATTATTCTTGCAACTATTTTAAGTGATGTCACAAGATTCTGGGGAAAAAAATTGATTGCATGATTTATCTCACTTAGTAAATGTTTAGCTTTTCTTTTAAAAATATGCTAAAGATTTAAAATGATCCTTTGCTTTTCCTTTAGCTCAGTAAGACCTATGGTCCTGTGATGACCGTATACTTGGGCTGGCAGCGGATGGTTGTTCTGGTAGGATATGATACAGTGAATGAAGCCTTGGTAGACCAAGCAGATTACTTCATAGGCAGAGGCCCTCTGCCAATTTTGGTAAGAGCCACCAGAGGATTTGGTAAGCACTTAAATATGATATTTTTTTGCAAAGTGTTAGGATAATTTTATTTAAGACGTGATAGTCTGTTAAACCCTAAAAATACCTGCCTTTTACATGTAAAAACTAATGTTTTACCAAGTAGTTTATCTAACAGTTCCTTCTTCTTCATTATGCACGTGGCAAAGATTTGGGAATGGCATAAGAGCAGTGACTTTGATCTAAAAACACCCATCCATCCGTCTTCTTCCGCTTATTCGGGGTCGGATCTCGGGGGTAGCAGCTTCAGGAGGGAGGCCCAGACATCCCTCTCCCCAGCAACTTGGGCCAGCACCTCCGGGGGAATCCCAATTCGTTACCAGGCCAGCCGAGAAACATAGTCCCTCCAGCATGTCCTGGGTTTCCCCTGGGCCTCCTCCTGTTGGGATATACCCAGAACATCTCACCAGGAAGACGTCTAGGAAGCATCTTAACCAGATGCCCGTGCCACCTCAACTGGCTCCTCTCGATGTGGAGGAGCAGCGGCTCTACTCTGAGTCCTCCCCACATGATTGAGCTCCTCATCCTATCTCTAAGGGAGAGCCCAGACATACTACGGAGAAACCTCATTTCAGCCGCTTGTATCCGGGATCTCGTTCTTTCGGTCATGACCATAGATGAGGGTAGGAACATAGATCGACTGGTAAATCGAGAGCTTTGCTTTTTGGCTCAGCTCTTTCTTCACCACAACAGACCGGTTCAGCACCCGCTTCACAGCAGACGCTGCACCAATCCGCCTGTCCTGCTCCATCTTCCCCTCATTTGTGAACAAGACCCCAAGATACTTAAACTCTCCTCCACTAGGGGTAGTATATCCTCCCCAACCCCAAGAAGGCACTCTACCCTTTTCCGGCTCAAGACCATGGTCTCGGATTTGGAGGCACTGATCCCCATTCCGGCGGTTGCACACGTGAGAGCTGTAGATCACACCCTGATGAAGCCAATAGAACCACATCATCTCCGAATAACAGAGGCGTGATCCTAAGGCCACCAAAACAGATTGCCTCAACACCTTGGCTGCGCCTAGAAATTCTTTCTATAAAAGTTATGAACAGAATCGGTGACAAAGGGCAACCTTGGCAAAGTCCTACCCTCACCGGAAACGACTCCGACTGAATGCAGGCAATACGGACCAGACCTTAATCAATTTGCTTCTTATCCTCCTGTCTTCTTGATTATTACTTATAGGATGGTTGCTACTACTGCTTACTAAAAAGAAGTTACCCTCTGATGACCTAATGTCAGCATTGCTGTCATTTACTATGCAATGTTTGCTTCAGTTATTATTGGTTAATAGAAAACCCAGAGCTCTTGATAACCTGGACTCGGACTTCTTCAATTTTAAATAAAAAAGCATTTTACCCAAACAGGCCTGATGCTTGAAAAAACACAGTGGATGCAATGTGGTTAAAAAAACAACTGTTCTTTACACTACATGAGCATATAAAGATGTTGTAAATGTACTATTGATTTTTTTCGGGTCTATATTTGTGTTTCACTACTTTGAGCGATGTAGGCCTACTGTATTTTTCAAAGATGTCCATTGTGATTGTCAGTCATAAATTTCTCATCAGAATGCAGGATTTTACTACACATTAATAGAGGGGGTGTCATGATGGGTTCTCTAAAGTGACCCAAGTATGCAGAACACCACGGAAAAGGAAACTGGTTAAAAGGTTAACAATGTTTATTGTCACAAGCACATGGAAATAATTCAGGTTCTGGTTCAGGCCTGGGGGAGCGGGTTCACTGTGCAGGGAACGGGAGAAGGTTTGTTAACGGAGTTCAAGAAAGGTTAAGCATCTAGCTTCTTGCTTAGCATGGCAGTCCATGATCTGAGCTTCCAGCTCACTGCAGAGAACAACGGGGAATTAACCACCGCCGGGCCGGAGGCACGGTTGAGGTTCAGGAGGCCGGCCTACGATCCGGCAACGGAGCAGAGTCTTAGGTGGCCGGCAGTGGGGTCGAAGGCGACGCTGACACTCTGGGGGTCTGCCACGGGGTCGGCGGTGAAGATGACGCTCTGGAGGTCTGCCGCGGGGCCGAAGGCGAACCCGACGCTCCGGGGTTCTGCTGCGGGGCCGGAGGCGAAGCTGACGCTCCGGGGATCTGCCGCGGGGCCGAAGGCGAAGTCGATGCTCCGGGGATCTGCTGCGGGGCCGGAGGTGAAGTCGACGCTCTGGGGGCCGGCCGCGGGGCCGGAGGCGAAGCAGCTTCTCAGGAGGTCGATCGTCGAGACGGAGGCAAGGCCGATACTCAGGGGGCCGACCGCAGGACTGGAGGCGAAGCCGACGCTCTGGGGGACTGCCGCTGGGTCGGAGGCGAAGCCGACGCTCCGGGGGTCTGCTGCGGGGCTGGAGGCGAAGCAGCTTCTCAGGAGGATGACGCCCAAACTTCAGCAGGTACCCCCACGGGGTACCCCGTCCCCTCCTCTGCAGCTCAGGAACAGGCTCAGCAGCAACCGCTGACTGCGGCTCAGGAGGAGGCTCAGAGGAAACTGCCGACTGCGGCTCAGGAGGAGGCTCAGAGGAAGCCGTCGACTGCGGCTCTGGAGGAGGCTCAGAGGAAACCGCCGACTGCGGCTCTCTGACTGGAACAGGGAGCCCGCCGATTGCGGCTCCGGGTCAGGAACAGGGGAGCCCGCCGATTGCGGCTCCCGGTCAGGAACAGGGGAGCCCGCCGATTGCGGCTCCCGGTCAGGAACAGGGGAGCCCGCCGATTGCGGCTCCCGGTCAGGAACAGGGGAGCCCGCCGATTGCGGCTCCCGATCAGGAACAGGGGAGCCCGCCGATTGCGGCTCCCGATCAGGAACAGGGGAGCCCGCCGATTGCGGCTCCCGATCAGGAACAGGGGAGCCCGCCGATTGCGGCTCCCGATCAGGAACAGGGGAGACCACCGACAGTGGCTCCAACTCTGGAACATGCAAATCCACTGACTGTGGATCCGCCTCAGGAACATGCGAACCCACCGACCGTGGAACCGCCTCAGGAACTGGGGAGGCCACCGACTGTGGCTCCAGCTCAGGGACAGGAGACACCACCGACTGTCGTTCCACCTCTGGAGCAGGGGAGGCCACCGACTGTGGCTCAGAGCTGACTCAGGGGTTTCTAGACGGCACAGAGCTGACTCAGGGGTCTCTAGACGGCTCGGAGCCGGCTTAAAGCGACGCCGTTTTTTACGTCGGGGATTAATGGAAACAGGGCCAATTGGTTCGGAGACTGACTGAGACAAAAGGTTAGCAGGTGTGCTAGTGGATTCAGGCGCTAAACTAGTAGGTTGGTTGGAAGATGAATGAGGTGGCAAGAAGGGGAAGAGATCATCTCTATCCCCATAGAAAAAATTCCAAAGATCAGATTCTTGAATTTCAGGTGCTCTGACTGTTCGGGTATTGAGCTGTGGTTTAATTTTGAGTTTCTTAGTGGACGGTACAAACTGATGGTCATGTAGGTGATGGCAGAACTGGATAGAACTGTGCGAAGTTGACTGAACAGGGCTGTACAGGACTGTATTGAGCTGGACTGGACTGGACTGGACAGAACTGGGCTGAACTGGACTGAGCTGAACAGAAACGGACTGAACTGGACTGGAACGGAAAGGACTGGACTGAACAGAGCTGGACTGGACTGGGTTCCTAGATCTGCACCTAACTCTGGTTCGTAATCTGTAATCCAGATAGCTTGCTAAACTGATGAGTTCTTCCAATGTTGCGGGTTCATCGACTTTTGCCAGCTCGTCCTTAATCTCAACACTTAAAGCGTTGAAGAAAATATTTTTGAGCATGGCATTAGTCCAACCGGAAGTAGCGGCTCTGACTCGGAAATCAATTAAGAAATCTTCGATAGTTCTATTCCCCTGTTTTAAGTTAGACAGACCCTGAGATTTGGTTGAATCAGAAAAGGCTAGAGAGAATTCCTTTAAAAAACTTTCAAAAGTGCTGGATTCAGAAGAAAAACATGTCTTTGCCCATTTGCGGGCTTTTCCAGATAATCATGATAGAATGAAGTCTATTTTTTCCTTGTCATTAGAAAAACAGGAGGAGGAGAGTTCAAAAAATATATTGCACTGAAGTAGGAAACCATTTAACCTACTTGGAACGCCAGAAAACCTTTCAGGAAGTGACGGGCGGAAAACCGGAAATGACGGGACTGGTTCTGACCCTGGAGGCAGGTTTGGCTCCGGAACCGGAAGTTGAGCAGGCGCCATCTTGTGATTCCCTCGAAGTCCGTAATATCCTGAAACGATTGTTCTTTCTGTAAGAAACTGGAGTTTTACTCACGGAGGGTCTGTGTCAGTCCTTGGACCTGGTAGTTTGTTACACCAGCTTCCTCCGGAGGTGATCTGCTGGGTCTTGTTATTGGCCGCAGTGTTCTGTCATGATGGGTTCTCTAAAGTGACCCAAGTATGCAGAACACCACGGAAAAGGAAACTGGTTAAAAGGTTAACAATGTTTATTGTCACAAGCACATGGAAATAATTCAGGTTCTGGTTCAGGCCTGGGGGAGCGGGTTCACTGTGCAGGGAACGGGAGAAGGTTTGTTAACGGAGTTCAAGAAAGGTTAAGCATCTAGCTTCTTGCTTAGCATGGCAGTCCATGATCTGAGCTTCCAGCTCACTGCAGAGAACAACGGGGAATTAACTCGAAGGATTCTTCAGGCTGAGCATCCAGCTCTCAGCAGGGAACCTCTAGGGAAACTCCACGTAGAAGTCGTCAGGTTACAACCACGTAGGAATCTTCGGGTCGGCTCACCAGGGCAGTTAAGCAGGTTAAGCTCTCCTTGAGCTTCAGGCTTGTGACTGGTTTCCTGAGATGCAACCCTCCCAGAGCTGCAGGCCAAAGACAGGTTGCCAGAGAGACAGCTCAATCCAGAGCTTTCACGAAGAGACGGGATTCCTGTGAGGCAGAGACAAGAAAGCATTAGAATCTGATCTCACACTAGAGATAACAAAGATTCTTCAGTAACAGAGGCTCAGGAAGCTAACCAACTAAGATCAACACTGCGGCGTGGAATCTAGGTCTGAAGGCTGCTTAAATACTGTGGTCCTCCTGATGAGTAGATCAGCCACAGGTGTGTGAGAGGCTCAGCTCAGGAGGACCCACGGCGCCCTCTGCTGGAGGCAGAGGGTAATCTCCAGAACCTGACAGTGACTCCAGCCCTAAGAGAAAAAGACAAAGAGAGCAGAAGAGGATCCTCGGCGCCCTCTGGTGTGCAAGCCTGAGGATCCCAACAGGGGGGTTATTTCTCCTCTTTATGCATAGGAACATTGCAGAGGGGATGTCATTTCCTTTTCATTCAAACAGCATTCCAGAGCTCAGCATGACATTCCGGGGATTGTCCGCTTTATTTGCAGCACTAGGTGTTCACACATCTGATATTTACATTTTCTGTAGGTTTTAAGGTTTTTATGGCAAATCCACAAAATATGAGGTGTTAAAGCTCAATCTTAACCTCACAAGATATGCACACATTCATTCATTTCCTGTACCTGCTTAATCCTTACAGGGTTATGTGGCTTCTGGGCTGCTTAGTTTGCTTTTATTAATAAAGGAACTGTAAGGAAGCTGATAAGGACGGAAACCATATTGTTTGATGAACCATAAACTTGACAACAACAAGGGAAAACCACACAAATCCAGCCAAAGAGTAGCCTGGGGGTTCTAAAAATTCACAACATCTGTTTTTAAATGAGTTTGATTTCAGCCAAAAAAATGAATATTTAACATATTAGATATGAGCAACCTGATAGAAACACTCACCTTCTTCTGGAACCCACTGGTTAATAATAAATTGGTCACCTGTTCTTATCCCTATTGTCTACTATTTCTCTCTGTTTTAAGTAATATCACTTGATCAATCCTTTTCTAATATGCCACAATAAAGGTATGTATTATTTGTGCTACCTAATATTTGATTGGGCCAAAATCGTATTGGTGAGGACCCAAAGCTGCAATATCCATATCATATAGTCAAATGTTGTGTCAGGGAAATCCTTAGATTTAGTTTTTTTTTTTTTTATGATATATTTGTCAATGTATGGGCAAAAAAAAAAAATTATGAATATTTTACTTTTTGTATCAACTTCCATTAAAAAAAAAGGAAAATAAACAAAGATTTTTACTTTGTGTGAACCTTTTTAGCAAATGTGAAGCATTTGGAGACATGAAACCTGCTCCTGTCAAATTGTCTGCCCTGTCTTCTGGTTAAACAAAAGGGATCCAATAACTTAGAGAGAGTATCGGCTCTTACAGCCGTTTTTTCTAACCCAATCTAACTTAAATCTGTCAAAACATTTAACAGATAACTCACAATTATTTTTTATTATTTTAAATTCTATACATTTATGCCACACAAGAAAAAAACACCAAATTTCCTTTAACTGCTGTTTACTGTGGTCTTGTATCTTGCTTTACACCACATGTACACCGTAGAACTGATTAAACATATAGAGCATAAACACAATATTAATTTACTTGCAACAAAATATACAAGTGTGTTATTTCTGTTATTTCAGAAATGTAATAAAATAGCAGAAACTTAATTAAACTTAGCAAATTAAATAGTAAAAAAAAAAATTGAATCTTATCTGGTTGAAGACAAAAAGGAGTAGCTTAAGGATAGAAATTGACATTTTGAATATGTGAAATTAGTATTAAAGTGTGAAATCATATGTGGAAATGTCAAGACGTAAAAAAAAAAAAAATTGAAATGAATTAAAATGTGTCAGTTGATCAGCATAGAGAAAACAGTGTCACCCTTAGAAGCTTCAACAATCCACAAACCTAAGTGCAAGACTGACCTTGAGAAGCAGAGGAAGGACAGAGAAGCTTATGGAAAGAGAGATAATAACACTTAAAGCTACAGTGTGTAATTTTCAGCGACATCTAACGTCCAGACTGCAGACCGCAGCAACATGAACATCTCCCCCCCACCGCTTCTCCCCCCCAACAGTACGGCGAGCGTTACGGGACAAAATGTCTTCCACGACGTCCGCATCACCTACCTTCTCAAGTGATGAGGTTTGTTTACATAGATAATTTTAGAGATAGTATTTCATTAGTCTGTGTAGGGTATAGATTTCATGTAAACTTAAGATAATAAATATACCCGTTATTTTTTTTACGTCGTTGTGACGTTTTGGTGAGCTGCTTTGCATGGTGATATAAACAGACGAAGTAATTGTAGTCATTAGTTTAACAGCGATATTGTGTTCGCTGGAAGAATATATATTCCCCGTTTGCAGAGTCCAAGTCTTGTTTGTGGCACGAGGGGTTACAAGGCGAGGAAGAGGGAGAGGAAGAGGGCAGAGAGGCCGGGGTGGGCGTGCAGCCAGGGCCAGGCGAGGGAGAGGGAGAGGAAGAGGGCGAGGGAGAGGAAGAGGGCGAGGGCGTGCAGCTAGGGCCAGGCGAGGGAGGGGTGCCAGCGGGGTGACTAGAGCAGAGGAGGAAAGGCTTGAAGATCTCCAAAGGAGCCGGAGAGAAGTAACCGAGGTATATATCCAGAAAATTATTTTACAGAAAATTACTGAATAATGATTCAGGCCCTAGCTGCACGCCCTCGCCCTCTCCCTCTTCCTCGCCCTCTTCCTCTCCCTCTCCCTCGCCTGGCCCTGGCTGCACGCCCACCCCGGCCTCTCTGCCCTCTTCCTCTCCCTCTTCCTCGCCTTGTAACCCCTCGTGCCACAAACAAGACTTGGACTCTGTAAACGGGGAATATATATTCTTCCAGCGAACACAATATCGCTGTTAAACTAATGACTACAATTACTTCGTCTGTTTATATCACCATGCAAAGCAGCTCACCAAAACGTCACAACGACGTAGAAAAAATAACGGGTATATTTATTATCTTAAGCGTGTGAAACGTCAGGGACGTTGCTGAAGAAGTATACTGGAGAGTAACAGCATCATCACGCAGCATGTTATTGTTTTAGACAGGTCTGAGCATCCTGTACTCCAAAAACTGCAGTGATATTAGACAATTGTGTGTGTAGGATTAATTACCTGTCCAAGAGAAAACTGGCAACTTGAGCGTCACTTTGAAAACCTTTTTCCTCCATCAGTGACTTCCATCGTGTAAATGCCGTGCCAATGTTGATCCGTGTTTTTTGCCGTTTCTTGTCACGCTTGCGTTTATTCTCGTCGTGTTTCCGCTTCTTAGATGACGGGGGTTCGGTGTCCGCCGCTTTTCGTTGTGATACAGAGTAGGCATGATCCTCCATTCGTCTGATGTTTGGCCACACAGTGCCAAACAGTTTGCAAAGTCACTCACGCCTGCCGCCTTGTTCACCTTTCTTGTTACTGAAGCGCAGTATACCTGCTTCTTCTTCTTCTTCGGTTTCAGGAAGACTAAACGCTTCTCAGGCATAATACTGCCATCTACTGTTCAGTACCGTCTCAGTTAATCTCTCTCAACTTGCCGTAGTTATTTTCGAGCGTAATGGGAGATCTCGCAATCGCTAGTTTGTTGCCTCTGCGCTTGCCGTAGCGCAAAGATGTCTGCCTCCATGGCTGCGAGACCCGCTCCTATGTAATTATAAATAACGAATTCTAAGGCAACGCAAATATTACGGTTAAAAGGCTGAGCTCATAGGTGATGATAAATAACATAGTTATGTATAATATATTAAATTTCTGACTTTATATCCCTGTAATTATTACACACTGTAGCTTTAAGGACATGAATTTATCAAAAAACTATTTCCAAAGAATTCTTGAGGTATTGAAAATCAGATACATTTTAACCAATAAAAGATTTAATAAGCAAAGGGAGAGATATATCATGGAGGCAAATTTCATGAAAGGTTGAACAATGTGTTCCTTGTTAAAGGGCCTCCTGGAGCTGCACCAGCTGCAGTTTCAAGTCTCCCCTTACTCTCCCTGCTTAATAAGTGGGAAAGTTATTGCTAAACAAATGGTCATGGCTCTGGCATAATACATCGTATCAATGTCATTCTGGCACCGTTTAATTCAGATCAGACAGGGGAACAAAGCTGTAGGGCTTTTTTTTTTATCAAAATGTTTTTGAAAAGACACAGCACTGTGTGAAAAAGAGGGAAATTTTGGAAACTTAAAAAAAGGGCAAAAGATGGTGTTGAACTAGGGTTAATAAATAAATTTTAAAAAATAGATAGAGTAATAAGTTTTATACCATAGGAATCAGAGGGCTTTGATAAACAATTATACCAAATTTTATGTTGCTACACAATATTATATGGACGTGGTGATGATTTAAAAAATAGCTTTGTTTTGAAAAATGTCAGCCTGAGGCTTTTTTTCACAGAATGACAATATGGATGCCCTGAACAAAACAGTTCCATTGTCAAACCGTGAAGGACAATGAAAAAAATTTCTTCAAAAGGAGAATTGGAAAGGGCTGACAGTGATCAGTATTAAGTCTTAAATCTGTTCATGAAATGGGTAAGGAGAAGCAACGACTTCAATACAACTGTTGTTTAGCTGTTTGAAGCCTGGCTCCACTGCCTTTACTGAATGGAGGAATTAATGCTGAACAAATGCTTATACACTATATTGCCAAAAGTATTTGCTCACCTGCCTTGACTCACATATGAGCTTAAGTGACATCCCGTTCCTAATCCATAGGGTTCAATATGACGTCGGTCCACCCTTTGCAGCTAGAACAGCTTCAACTCTTCTGGGAAGGCTGTCCACAAGGTTTAGGAGTGTGTTTATGGGAATTTTTGACCATTCTTCCAGAAGCGCATTTGTGAGGTCGCACACTGATGTTGGACGAGAAGGCCTGGCTCTCAGTCTCCGCTCTAATTCATCCCAAAGGTGTTCTATCGGGTTGAGGTCAGGACTCTGTGCAGGCCAGTCAAGTTCATCCACACCAGACTCTGTCATCCATGTCTTTATGGACCTTGCTTTGTGCACTGGTGCACAGTCATGTTGGAAGAGGAAGGGGCCAGCTCCAAACTGTTCCCACAAAGTTGGGAGCATGGAATTGTCCAAAATGTCTTGGTATGCTGAAGCATTCAGAGTTCCTTTCACTGGAACTAAGGGGCCAAGCCCAGCTCCTGAAAAACAACCCCACACCATAATCCCCCCTCCAACAAACTTTACACTTGGCACAATGCAGTCAGACAAGTACCGTTCTCCTGGCAACCGCCAAACCCAGACCCATCCATCAGATTGCCAGATGGAGAAGCGCGATTCGTCACTCCAGAGAACGCGTCTCCACTGCTCTAGAGTCCAGTGGCGGCGTGCTTTACACCACCGCATCCGACGCTTTGCATTGCACTTGGTGATGTATGGCTTGGATGCAGCTGCTCGACCATGGAAACCCATTCCATGAAGCTCTCTGCGCACTGTTCTTGAGCTAATCTGAAGGCCACATGAAGTTTGGAGGTCTGTAGTGATTGACTCTGCAGAAAGTTGGCGACCTCTTCGCACTATGCGCGTCAGCATCCGCTGACCCCGCTCCGTCAGTTTACGTGGCCTACCACTTCGTGGCTGAGTTGCTGTCGTTCCCAAACACTTCCATTTTCTTATAATACAGCTGACAGTTGACTGTGGAATATTTAGGAGCGAGGAAATTTCACGACTGGATTTGTTGCACAGGTGGCATCCTATCACAGTTCCACGCTGGAATTCACTGAGCTCCTGAGAGCGACCCATTCTTTCACAAATGTTTGTAAAAACAGTCTGCATGCCTAGGTGCTTGAATTTATACACCTGTGGCCATGGAAGTGATTGGAACACCTGATTCCAATAATTTGGATGGGTGAGCAAATACTTTTGGCAATATAGTGTATCTCTGGCAATATATATCGTATCAATGTCATTCTTATATCAATCTTTTCAGAACGGATAGGGGAACAAGGTTTTATGTCTCTTTTTGTTGAAAAAGAGGAAAATCCGAAAAATCAAAAAAAAAAAAAAAGGGGCAAAATCAATGTAAAACTGTGCTAAATAAATCAAGAAGTATGAAAGATAGAGACATACATGTTTTACTATATAAATCAGTATGCTTTGGTGTACAAGTATGGTAACTTTCATGTTTCTACAAAAATGTACAGGTGCTGGTCATAAAATTAGAATATCATGAAAAAGTAGATTGATTTCAGTAATTCCATTTAAAAAGTGAAACTTGTATATTATATTCATACATTACATACAAACTCATATATTTCAGATGTTTATTTTGTTTAATTTTGATGATTACAAATGACAACAAATGAAAATCTCAAATTCATCATATCAGAAAATTAGAATATTGTGAAAAGGTTCAAAATTGATGGCCCCTGGTGCCACACTCTAATCAGCTAATTAACTCAAACCACCTGCAAAAGCCTTTAAATGGTCTTTCAGTCTAGTTCTATAGGCTACACAATCATGGGGAAGACTGCTGACTTGACAGTTGTCCAAAAGACGACCATCGACACCTTGCACAAGGAGGGCAAGACACAAAAGGTCATCGCTAGAGAGGCTGGCTGTTCACAGAGCTCAGTGTCCAAGCACATTAATAGAGAGGCGAAGGGAAGGAAAAGATGTGGTCGAAAAAAGTGTACAAGCAAGAGAGATAACCGCACCCTGGAGAGGATTGTGAAACAAAACCCATTCAAAAATGTGGGGGAGATTCACAAAGAGTGGACTGCAGCTGGAGTGAGTGCTTCAAGAACCACCACACACAGACGTATGAAAGACATGGGTTTCTGCTGTCGCATTCCTTGTGTCAAGCCACTCTTGAACCACAGACAGCGTCAGAAGCGTCTTGCCTGGGCTAAAGAGAAACAGGACTGGACTGCTGGTGAGTGGTCCAAAGTCATGTTCTCTGATGAAAGTAAATTTTGCATTTCCTTTGGAAATCAAGGTCCCAGAGTCTGGAGGAAAAGAAGAGAGGCACTTCATCCACGTTGCTTGAAGTCCAGTGTAAAGTTTCCACAGTCAGTGATGGTTTGGGGTGCCATGTCATCTGCTGGTGTTGGTCCATTGTGTTTTCTGAGGTCCAGGGTCAACGCAGCCACATACCAGGAAGTTTTAGAGCACTTCATGCTTCCTGCAGCTGACCAACTTTTTGGAGATGCAGATTTCATTTTCCAACAGGACTTGGCACCTGCACACAGTGCCAAAGCTACCAGTACCTGGTTGAAGGACCATGGTATCCCTGTTCTTAATTGGCCAGCAAACTCTCCTGACCTTAACCCCATAGAAAATCTATGGGGTATTGTGAAGAAGAAGATGCAATACACCAGACCCAACAATTCAGAAGAGCTAAAAGCCACTATTAGAGCAACCTGGGCTATCATAACACCTGAGCAGTGCCACAGACTGATCGACTCCATGCCACGCCGCATTGCTGCAGTAATACAGGCCAAAGGAGGCCCAACTAAATACTGAGTGCTGTACATGCTCATACTTTTCATGTTCATACTTTTCAGTTGGCCAACATTTCTATAAATCCTTTGTTTTTATTGGTCTTCAGTAATATTCTAATTTTCTGATATAATGAATTTGAGATTTTCATTTGTTGTCATTTGTAATCATCAAAATTAAACAAAATAAACATCTGAAATATATGAGTTTGTATGTAATGTATGAATATAATATACAAGTTTCACTTTTTAAATGGAATTACTGAAATCAATCTACTTTTTCATGATATTCTAATTTTATGACCAGCACCTGTATGTTGCCATGGTTAACATCAATTAGTGGGTCATTTTCAGGAACCGGATTTTGAGCGATTGAGGGATATTTTTACTCCTAAACAAACCTTCGTCCCGGCCAAACGATAAAAGATATCGACAAAATTGCTTCAATGTGATTGGTAGGAAGATAAATTTCCACAAGGCTCATGTTTGTACATCGTACGGTTTGCGAACAGGTACTGTTTGACATTTACAATTCTGTTTTTATAGTGCATTTTTAAGTGCATACAGGTTGATCCAGCTTTGAGGTAATGTCCTTAAAACAGTCAAAATTTGGCTCAGTATTGTGTGCTGCCCCCATGTGCCTATATTTCCTCCTACAATGCCTGGGCATGGTCCTGATGAGGTGGCAGATGGTCACCTGAGTAATCTGCTCCCACACCTGGAGTAAAGCCTCCGTCAACTCCTGGTTAGTCTGTGGTGCAACGTGAAGTTGGTGGATGGATTGAGACATGATGTCCCAGATGCGCTTAATCGGATTCAGGTCTGGGGAATGGGAGGGCTAGTTCTTTGCTTTAATGCCTTTGTCTTGCAGGAACTGCTAGTACACTCCAGCCACATGATGTCAGACATTGTCCTATATAAAGAAGAACCCAGGGCTAACGACACCAGGTCTCACAACGGGTCTGAGGATCTCATCTCGGGACATAATGGCCTAACCCTAATGGCTACCCCTGGCAAGGGCTGTGCGGCCCTCCAGAGAAACGCCACCCCACATTACTGAACCACTGCCAAACCAGTCATGTTGAAGGATGTTGCAGGCAGAAAATTGCTCTGCATGTCTGTCGCATGTGCCCAGGGTGAACCTGCTTCAATCTGTGAAGAGCAAAGGGCCTCAGTGGCGAATTTGCCAATCCTGGTGTTCTTTGTCAAGTGTTCTGCACGGTGTTGGGCTGTGAGCACAACCTCCATCTATGGATGTCGGGCTCTCACACCATTTTAATGGAGTCAGTATCTAACCATTTGTGCAGACACATGCACATTTGTGGACTGCTGGAGGTAATTTTGCAGGGCTCTGTTGGGCAACAACCCAGCAGCAGGCTGGCTTGTTACTCAGTCATTCGAGTCGGGTGTATTGCACCAAGGATGGAGCTAAAAGGAATCGTTACAAATTAAGGAAACCTGGGAAGCAGCAAAGATATATGGTAAGGTCCATAGCTTTGGCTTTAGAAAGGTAAAAAAAAAAGTACCAACAAGAGAAAAGGAGCCCTAGGGAGGTGAGAAGCATACAACACATTCTTAACACTTTGGCAAAGAGGGACTGGCAGTAGACTCCTTAAAAAAAACCCTCCTTGATATTGCATTGAGGAACACCTGTAAATATTGGCCACCTGTGATTTTCCAACTCCACCTAGAGGAGAAAACTAGAAGCAGCAGGAAGAAATGGAGACAGAATGTTCATTCAATTTGTATTTATCTGACAGTGTTTATTATTCTCCCACTAAATGAAAAAAGTAAGACTTCATTATTTTCTAGAGACTATTAATAATAGCAGGTGAAATGCAGGTACAGATTTATTTAATGAAGTTTTCTTGATTAAATTATTTTAATGCTGTGATATACTGCTTGAATATTACTTGTTTTGTTTTTTCTATTCTTTCTTTTCCCAGCCTGATTTGCCAATATAGCTCTGGGAATAGATCTAAAGCTAGATGATAGCCCAACAAATGTGCTCTTCTGTTTAAAAAGTGATGTCTTGTACCCTTCCTTTCTTCAGTTTATAATCATGAGGCAAAGGTGCCAAAAACATCTTATGGTCAATCTATACTGATCAACGTAAATCAACAGGAAGAAAAATGCACAAAACATCTATATTTTCCAAATGAATCACTGAAAACTGACCAGATTTTCATTATGGTCCTTGCTGTTAAATCTATGCACATATATATATATATATATATACAGCATATATTAATGCTGTTTAAATGTATGTATGTTCGACATACTATATACATCAACTGGCTTGAGCACTGTACTTGTCATGATTCTGCCCTTTCTGGACGTTTTGGTTCTGGAGTTTTCACCTTGAAAAAGTATTCAACTATTTATCCCAGTTAAATAAAAGCAGATCGATGGATTTCACTCAGTCAGCACTTTATTTTTATATCTTTGCAAGGAGAGAACAGTTCATCATACGGCCCTTATGGCACAGTAATCTGCCCTGTTCTGACTAGACAGAGTTTGTCTCCCCTACTTATGTTATTTAAAAAAAACTGAGAAGGTTGTGTCAGAGTAAAAATAAATTATACGCACTTTAACAAACCTGGAGAAACTATTTGGCTTGTTGTGGGAATAAGTATGTTTTGTCTAAAATCACCTCTCAGACATTTTCTCAGCCTTGCAGGTGAAACAAAAGAGTAAAAACATTTTTCACTGGATAAATAGCATAACTAAATATATAAAACCACATGTTTTTTCTAAGTTATTAGTTTCATTTCCATTTAGTGTCCAAGTTCTTTTCTAGTTATTATTAAGCACTGTTGTATTTCTCGTTTACTCTCTGTTGCCCCCCTGTGCCATTCTCCTTTCCCCCAGCTCCCTTCTAGATCCTTTTGTCCACACCTGCTCCCAGTCATTTGATTAGTCCATTCATTGTTCCGTTTGGCACATTGACTCCTCCTCTACAGTTACTGTTTGCTGGATTCTCTTCATTCCATCATTCCTTAGGTTTATTCCTCCCTTTTGTCTCCTAGTTTTTGGGACCAGATGTTCTTGTTGATTGGTTCTGGATCATTGCTTCTGTGTTTTTACTTCTTCATTAAATTGAGCAAGAAATCATCTCTGCCTCTTCAGCTCTGCATTTGGGTCATCAACAAGTTTCCACTAACCTTGACAGTTCTTTATGTTTAGAAAATACTCCTAACTGCAGAGACAAACTCTCCCCTATCAAACATAAACACTTATTCATAAAAGAACATTCTGTATTAGTCATCTTTATTTGTAGTATATTGTTGTGAATGCTGCATATTTTAATTCAGCTTTTTGTCAATATACCAGCATGAAAATGTACAGTAAAACTAGGAAATTCCACATGATATCCTTTCTGCCCCTATCAGGCTTAGAGGAGAACCGCTTGTTCCAGGATTATTAAATGAAATCCCAAACGGAACAGCAAATCCCCTGGTTAAGTGTGGTCACAGGAGTAGGGCTGGGTACCGAACTTCGGTTCTTTTATGGTACGGACCGAAATGCTTCGGTTCTACAGAGTATCGAAACATGCCTCATCTTTCGGTACCAAGTTTCGGTGATTGGCTGTAACACTTAACGTGATTGCGTCATCCAGGGAAATACACAGGTGGTCACGCCTACAGCCAGGGTTAATGTGTATCTGTTGTGAACTGGTTGCGAGCGTCGTGGAACCCCTTTAAAATGCCCCCCCGGTCAAAAGTGCGGCTTCACTTTATTAAGACTGATGCTAATAGTGCGCAATGCAATAAATCGTGCACGGAAATAATTTAAGAGCAGAAAGTCGCTCGGTGTTTGACTGCAAGAAGAGCGGACCGCAGCCGGCACGACCATCCTCCCCTCAGCAGCCCGTGGGCAGAGCAAAGCCAGAGCGGAGTGAATAATGCGAGACACTCTTGGAGAATGCTGCTTTCAAACTGGACGCAGCAGGAGCAGCAAAATCACATCTGATGCTTCCTTTTTTGCTGCTTGTACCAGCTTCTGACGCGCGGCTGAAGAAGCTTTGCTGCTCTGGCTGCGCGGTGCAAAAGTGTGTCTGACGCGCGTTGGGCGGAGCTACTCTATCCTTTCTTTGCCTTGCAGCTATATTTGCTGTGATCAGTGGGAATAAAGTAGTTTTATTATGTTTTTAAGTGGGAAAATCCACCTGAAAACTATATCAGTGCAGTCAGTTCATCCTGCCTTCCAATATTTCTGTCGGAGCCGCTCAGACCCCCACATACCAGCGGTGCGCTGTCAGTAGGATCCCATTCAACGGGCTTGTTTGTCAGACATGGTAGTTTTTCTAAAGGAAAACTGCTAAGTAAAAAGGTCCTCATGAATATTAGACACTGAATTTTTTTTTTATGTAAGAGGAAAAATGTAAATGGAAAAACAGAGCTTAAAATAAAAATCAAGATTTGTACTTTTTTATGTTGTGTAATTTTCTTTTTTTCCGAATTGATATTATAAAACTGGTATCGAAAAAAGTATCGTTCAGGAACCGGTATCGAAGTGAAGGTATCGGTATTGGTACCGGAACCGAAAATTTTTGAACAATGCCCTAGACAGGAGTGGCAAATGATTGGCCTCTAGATCCGTCTCTCGGGAGTACTACAGTAAATAGTTACAGTTGCACTGCTATTTGTTTCCCAGTATTGCACTCCTACCAATGTTGTGCCAGTTCATTATTTCTTTTCATTTATTGACTTATTATGTTCCTTCATTCATAAAAATAATACAAAAAAACCTGTGCAGAGAAATGAAATCATGAATGAAACAAAAGGAGCAAAAAAAAATGTAAAAACAAATAATAACATGTCAGCTACAAACAATATAAACTTAAAAAACTTGAACACTTCAGTGATGTCATTGACATACAAAAGAAAAAGTAAAGGTAAGAGGACCGAACCTTGTGATACTCCCCAACTGATGTGGTGTAAAGCAGATTTTACATTATTACTTCTACTAATTGTTTTCTGTCCTTCAGGTAACTTTTTACCCACTCATATGCCACTTCTCTAATTCCACATTTATTAAAAAGAACAAGCTCAAAGTTCATTTCACACAGACGAAAATGAACAAGCTTACATTAATAGCTCACTTTTTCAAGAAATTAACTAAGTGCACAAACCTATAAAAGAACCAGTTTAAGTTTGGTAAATTAAGCCACAATCCTTTACAATAGAGCCTCATATTTCATATTTAAATGTTTGATTATAATATATGGAGAGAAATGGAAAATACTTGATGCAGTCAAGGTATACTGCACATGCAGTGAAGCCCTTATTTAGCCAAATTACACAGAACTTCAGAAAATTACAGGTACATTCAGTTTCTGCTAAAGGATCTGGATCCAAGAGGATTTCTTATTTTCCTCATTCAGTTGCAGATATGTCCCAAGATAGCTTGGATGCTTTAACTCAATATATTGCTTAAAGTTTAAGTGGGCTTGGCTGACGTACGTGGCTGACGTACTTGTTAAGTCCTGGTGGGCACAGTTTGCACAAAAACGTTAGTTTGTTCTGCGTGAGTCCTCCTTTGTTAGTTCTTAAAACTCTGCAAAGCGCTCTGCAAAACTGGCATCAGAAATACCTGAAGATGAGTTTAAATTACGCAGTACTAGACATGCCATCGCTGTCATGCCGTTGGCCATAATAAGTGCTGTAAAAGCTAACATTATCCAATGAAAAGTGTTATTATCAATTGAACACGAATGTGAACTGTGTGTGTCGCTCATTCTCCTCAGAATGAAAGTCGCTCTCGTACACATTCATACTAAAAAACTGATCCATTCAGTTCACTCTTTACTAAAAATATGAACGCATGGAGTAAACAGTGTTCATTGAACACATTCATGCATAACACTGAGCCTTACAGAATCTGTCACATGTAGGCCACCTGGGATATTAAGGCAATAAGGCCCTATGACAAAAGTTCACCTAGGGCACAAAAATATCTACATATGTCTGCCACTGCACAGTGGAGCACAGTAGTAAGCAGCCAAGCAGCCCTAAAAAAACTAACTAGAAGGCTGCACAGCACGATATGAACGTTCTATTTGACAGAATCTTTATCAGTATTCCAATGTTGTAGGTGTTGTTTAAATTCTTCCCATGCCACAGAAACAACAATAGCTTGGTAAAATATTGAATTCCAAACTTACCAAACAATATTTATAAGGAGCCACATCTATAAAGTGTTTATTAACAATACTCTTGTCGATGTGTTATTTATTTTACTGGGTAGAAATTATCCACTAACTCAAATAGACTTTTAACCTGATGTGGGAAGAAGAACCTTTACCCACAGTTGACACACAGTTTATGCACGCCTTTTACTCTAGACTGTTTTTTTTCCTGTTCAATCTTGATCAAGCTGCAGTGCAAACAAATTGACAAATGATAAGAGAGGAGTGAGGATGCAGCAGATTAGTGCATAAGAGGGGAAAGTTGTTTTAGAACCTGAATAAATAATCCGGACAGATTTTTACACATTTTTCATAATCAGAGGAGAAATTAGCAAGTAGTAGAAAAACGCTTAGAAACAGTCCCCAAATCAGTTTTTGTTCTTTGAGGTGTCACAACAACAGTCCGAAAGCAGCATAAACCCACTTCCCTCACAGAATACAAAAGAGATATTAACTGGCAGATACTACTAATTAACTATCCACTATTTAGAAGCTTAATTTATTTCTATCTATATAGTATATAGCATATATAACACATAATATACACACAGATTACACCCCATAGATACAAAAGAAACTGTTGAAAATTACATTCATTCAATCTACTGTAACAGGAATAAAGTATTAGCAAATTTCCTCCAAGAAACACTAAGTGTATATATGCACTACGTTTGTATCTATAAACAACCGATTGTCAAATTGACCTAAAAGGGCATGGAAGCTCAGAAATGTATTAACTCCTACATCATCAATGATAATAATCCTAACGCACTCCTCATAAGAGCAAAAATTATATGATAGTGCACTTAAAATGAAATTATCCTTATCATGTCTCTATATTATATGTCACTAAGACCATTTTATTACTGCATAATATATATCACATTAAGTATTTCTTTCATGTGTAAACCGCATTTTCATAAACATATGCTGGTGAAGTTTCTCAGTCATCCATTTCATAGTCATTCTGAGGTCATTCCCTAGTCATTGAATTGAGAAAGCTTCCTGGATGGGAAGTGAAATGTCTTCAAACTTGAAAACACAGTCCAGTAGATTGTTTTTAAATTTTCTTTTTTTTTGGAATTTCATAAATATATAACTTTATATAAGTATGTGAACATTACACTAAAAAATATGTGCAATATAATAGACTGATATATTTAAACAACATGAAAAGAAAATGCTGAAAGTTATACACATAGAACATTTCATTGTCAGTAGTACTGGAGTTGCCACTTATGTCTTATCTCATATCAAGATTTCAGTCATATATTCAAATCAATTTAGCAAGGTACTTTACTTTGTTTTTCTTTTTTTATTATTTACAGATGACATTCTGATTCTGGGTTTTCTTTTACCACTTATTAAAACAAAAGTTTCTCAAAGCTTCAAACATTTGCCTGTTAATTTGTGATTGAGAAATGCTGTTTGTTGTCTGGTAGGCTGAACCTTTCACCGTGTTTCTTTTGGCAAAAATCTTGAACAGGTTTTTCCTCATAATTAGGTGAAGGTCCGCTCTCAGATCACATGGAGCCTGCTCCGCCTCTTTCAGGTCTCTGTTAAATATAAACAACTGCCCTGATGAAAGAACCAATCAGTGTGAGCCAGAGAGTTCAGAGAGCACTGCAGAGAAGAGGGAAACCTGTATACAGTGAAGAACATGGAGTTTTATACAACGCTTCTCCTGGCAGGGCTAATAGGTCTGATCTGGTTCTTTTCTGTTAAAAACCAGCAGAGCTACCGTTTACCACCTGGACCAAATCCACTGCCTCTAATAGGAAACCTGCCACAAATAGACAAGAATGCACCTTTTAAAACCTTTCTGGATGTGAGTTGGTGAATACCATACATGTTGTATTGTTGTTGCAAATTGCAATTATTCTGAGGGAAGTTCAATGTTTTGATGACTTCACACATAAGAAATTAAAATGAATTTACCTTATTTTTCCTTTCATTTGCAAAAATCCAAAAGTTTTAGAAGATCGTTTGTTTTTACCTTTAGCTCAGTAAGACCTACGGTCCTGTGATGACCCTCTACCTGGGGTGGCAGCGGGTGGTTGTTCTGGTAGGATATGATACAGTGAAAGAAGCCTTGGTGGACCAGGCAGACGACTTCACAGGCAGAGCACCTGTGCCATTTTTGTACAAAGCCACCAAAGGATTTGGTAAGCAATCAAATGTGACCTTTCTTATGGTGTTAATGTCTAAAAACTCCAGTTTGCCTTTTCAAATGCACATTTCTGTTCGACAGGTATTGGTATCAGTAACGGGGAACGCTGGCGTCAGCTGCGGCGCTTTACTCTGACAACTTTACGAGATTTTGGGATGGGACGTAAAGGGATGGAGGAGTGGATCCAGGAGGAAAGCAAACATCTTAGGGCTCAAATACGCAAGTACAAAGGTCTGCTATCCAAATTTTTTTTAAAATAATGTCTTCTGAGGGGGAAAAAAAAGCACATATGGACGTATTATTTCAGCTGTTATATAGTGTTTATGACACACAGTCCTACTAACTGTGTGTTAGAACAATAGATGAAAGAGTGATTCGAGCACTAATCATGATCAAACAGTTAATTCTGCACATACATGGAATAAATTCACCACAACTTCAGTTCAAAATATAAGTTTATTAACAAAAAATCATCAAACATATTTAAGTTGAACACTCTCAACTAAGACTAGTAAAACTCAACTAAACTAAACTACTATGTACAAAGAGGAAGGGGAGAACATGGTTGAAAAACATATTACAGTCTAAGATGGATTTTTGTGTTTGAATTTGGGATGTGATCAAATTAGCTTTTCACTAATTTCAAAGAAATTGGAATGTTTTCAGACAAATTCACAATGCAAATCCATGAGGTGAATACAACATTATTTGGCCAAATAAAGTTTTATTGAATGATTTGCTTAATCAAGAACCAAAAATCTTTAGTCAAATGATTCTTTACCTTCCTTGTAATAGGTAGCAGCGAATAGACAGTAGAATTCCACTAAATGACTCTTGGTCATACTTGGTAACGGAAATGTAATGAGCATTGGAAGAACACGTGAACACTAATGTTATATCAGTGTTTAAACCCTTAGTGAATAAAGCTTCTCCAAGCTTAAGTGGCAGCTCAACACATATTCCTGTAGCATAGCGTAGCAAGCAGTCCATTCTTTAGCATCAATTAGCAATGTCTTTACTCAGCAGTAAACACACGATATGATTTACATCATCAAAAGACATGTTTGTCTGTCCCAAATTATGCCAGACCTGAGGGGCTGCAGAAGTCCCCAAGCTGTGATTCACCAAAACTGCGTGTTCTCCTCTGGTCATCCTGTCAAGATGAAATATGGACACTGGTTCCCAATGTCCAAAAAGTATGATCATGGCATATGGCACAACATACTGAAAAGAATTCACTGAAGTTAAATGATCAATTTCCTAAAAGAGTTAAAATGATTCATTGTAGTAAGCAAATACTCTTTAGGAAAAAAAACAGGTACAGGCAGGACTATTGCAGTATGTAAATGTCCCTGCTTGGATATGAAAATGTCACTCAGAGATCGAGGTCCCCTCTTGGCAATTTATTTAAAAATGATTAAAAATCAAATCTTCAGTCATATTATGGTAATAGAGCTTTAAAGTACATTTTATTTTGGGTTTTTGCTTTTTCAATAAACTAGAAACTAAAGTCCCCTCTTGGCAGGATAGGCTGACAGTGTGTATCTGATGTACCTCTCCGAAATTGTAGGTGACCGCAGACTTGCAGACAGTGCAGGAGAGCATGAGAGAGGAGGCAGCAGCTGGCCGGTCTGCTGGAAAATTATAGAAAGATGGTTTATCTCCCTCATAGGCAGGACAACTGCAGCCAAGAGTAACACAAGGCTTTGGTTTTGACCTACACTGGAAAAATGATCTAGAAACAAGCAAAACTTTCTAAAATTAACAGTATTTATCCTTAGATTGAGAAGGTAAATTAGATAGTTTTCAAATCGAATAAGCATTTGTACTTTTAAAAAAGCCTGGTTCTGCTTAGATCCAGTTCCAACCAGGTTATTTAAGTAGGTATTCCCTGTGATCTCCTCCTCTATTTTAAATGTGATGAATCTATCTCTGTTACAGGGATATGTACCAAAGGCTTTTAAGGTTGCTGTAATTAAACCTTTGCTTAAGAAACTGTCTCTTGATCCAGATGACTTGGTCAATTATAGACCTATATCCAATCTTCCTTTCTTATCCAAAATTCTTGAGAAAGTAGTTGCCAAACAAGTTTGCGATCACTTACACCTTAATGAAATTTTTGAAGAGTTTCAGTCTGGCTTTAGAGCTCATCATAGCACTGAAACAGCTCTGGTGAAAGTCACTAATGATATTTTCATGGCCTCAGATAATGGACTTGTATCTGTGCTCGTCCTGTTAGATCTCAGTGATGCATTTGATACAGTTGACCATAATATTCTTTTAGAAAGACTTGAATATTTTGTTGGAATTAAAGGAACAACAATAGACTGGTTTAGATCTTATCTAACTGATCAATTTCAGTTTGTTCATATTAATGACAAATCTTCCTCAAGCTCAAAGGTTATCTGTGGAGTACCACAGGGATCAGCACTAGGACCAATTCTCTTTATATGCTCCCAATCAGTAGAGTTATTAGACATCATGGGATTAATTTTCACTGTTATGCTGATGATACTCAGTTATATCTGTCTATAAATCCAGATGAAGCTAACCCATAACATAGATTACAGGCATGTCTTGAAGACATAAAAACCTGGATGACTCTTAACTTTCTGCTTCTAAATGCAGACAAAACAAAAGTTATAGTCTTTGGACCAGAGTCTTTGAAAAATAAGCTGATTAGTCAGTCAGATTATTTCAGATAATAAAGTAAAAAATCTTGGTGTTGTTTTGGAACAGGATCTGTCATTTAAATCCCATATCAAAGAGGTTTCTAGAATTTCCTTCTTTCATCTGTGGAAAATTGCAAAAATTAGAAATATCCTGTCCAGGGGTGATGCTGAGAAACTAGTCTATGCATTTGTTACTTCAAGGCTGAACTATTGCAATTCTTTACTTAACTTTTTCCCCAATTTTAGTTATTTTAATTTTAATTAGATTATCATGATTTACTCCTTTGGGAATCTTTGCTAATTTATTAGATTTTGGTCATGGGCAAGACACTGTCTGGATGGAGTAAAGGGTGGGCAACAGTAGAGAAGCTGCAGAGATGTATGTTAAACTACAACTCTGCTTCCTGGTCTGCACCCTGGGTGGTCAGGGTTTTGGAGGACTAATAAATTTGGCCAGATTCCTAGAAAGAAAATTTACACCATCCAAAGTGGGATGGATGCTGTCTCTCCGAATCAGACCAGGCTTTCCCCAAAAGGATTGCCAATTATTAAAGAGGAATGCCGTTTTTTTTAACATTTGGCCCTTGATTTTACGTTATTACTGTCATGATGGGTTTCAGAAAAGCCCAGTATGCAGAACACCACGGAAGCAGATGAAAAGTTTAACAAGTTTATTTGAACATAAGCACATGGAATTAACACAGGAACTGGTTCAGGCCTGGGAGCAGGTTCACTGGAGTCTGTGAGAATGATAGTTCAGTTAGCTTGGAGGCAGATGAATTTGGATTTGAGAGTTTCAGATTTATACCTTGTGGAGTCCGGGTTTTGGCTTTGAGAGAGGAACTGTTGGGTCAAGAGACTGTTTAGTTCAGCAGAGTTCAGTAACCGCTTCAGCGTCTTGCTTCTAGCGTGAGAGCAGACCTTGGCTTTGGGTTTCCAGCTCTTAGTCCAGAGCAGCATGGGAATCCAGAGAAGAGTCTTCAGGTTTGGCTCAGAGGGCAGGCTCGGCAGGTTAAGCTCATCCAGAGCTTACAAGGGAAACAGGATTCCTGTAAGCAGAGACAAAGAGGGATTAGAATCCAACCAGGAGACAGAAGCAACGAAGGTTCTCAGAAGAAGCTAGGCTCAGGTGCTAACCAAACTGGATAAACACTGCGGCGTTGAGGCAAGGTCTGAAGGCCGGTTATATACTGCAGGATCCTCTGATGATGAGATGCGCCTCAGGTGTGTCGAAGGCTCAGCTCAGGAGGATCCACGGCAAACTCTGCTGGAGAAAGGTGGAACTTCTCCAGATCCCAACAATTACATCATGTTCTACTCACCCATATGAGTTTTGTGTCAGTTGGAGAATTCTGAAGATATTCCATTCGGTTATAACGTCTTTCTATGAGCAATCGACTTGAAGGCACAAACTAAACTGTTCATAATTATTCTTTATGGTATGCCAGCATTCATAACATGTAGGCGAATCATTGTCCCCCAGACATCTGCAGTTATATTTTTTATATTTATATCTTTTAAAAACAAAGTGACGCTGTACGACGCTGTAGTTAAATAAAGGCTTTGAACTTTCCGCCTGTCTATCTCACCTTGAATATTGGGTCCCATATTCTGAGTCATTTCATAGCTACCAAATCAATGGCTTACATTCTTATGGATATTACTTGTCAAACAATGCAGTGATATTCAGCTTATTATTAAAATTGATTGAAAAGTTTTTTATCAGAGGAATCAAAGGCATTTAGCCTTTGACCTGCAGCAATACCTAATAATAAGGATGCATGTGAGGAAAGGAATAAAAAACTACCCTTTTTCAAGAACAAACCTCCAATAAAACACAGCTTGGTGTGAAATTTTGCCATGACTGATTGTTGATTTTAAGAAGACAGAGTATAGATGCAAAAATAAAAAAAAGATAATTTATTCCAATCCTGTTCCAATCAGTTGTTATCATTAAAATGCCTTATGTTTTCAGAAAAGTGTCCAGAGCTCTAGTCCAGAACCTGTGTGACATTTGGAGCTTTAAAACCGATTTTAACACCCACAAGACACCAAGCTTGAGCAAAAAGTTACCACATTTTACTTTTTAGCCTTCTTGAAAAGTTTCTTCTTTTCACTCTAAAAACAAAGTTTGTGAAAGAAGTCTGTTGGGTTTCTTTCTGTTTTTGCCTCCAGGTAAACCTTTTGACCCCACGATCCTTCTTAGTCGCACGGTGTCAAACGTAATCTGCTGCCTGGTGTTTGGACAGCGCTTCAGTTATGAAGACAAGCAGTTTCAGAACCTTCTCAGTTCTATATCTAAGTTCATCAGGTTTAACAGCAGCCCTTCGGGTATGGTAAGTCTGAGGTATTCCTTTAAATGTATTTTGGAACCTGTATTACAAGATATATGTTACAAAAGTGTTTGTTTTTAAAATTATACACAACCTTTTCAAAAATACCTGCTGAAAGGTCTAGACCAGGGGGTAACCAATTAGAAATCAGTGAGGTCCAATAAAGAAAATCATCATCCAGTAAAGGTCTGGAGACGTTTTAAATTATAATCTATTACTTTAAGCAAAATTTAACACTAAAATAAAATAAGGTTTTTATGCCTCCGTCTTATACATTGAATTAAAAAAAAAAGAAAAAACGAAGGAAAATGTTTCCATTTTAAAATCTAAATGTTTTTTGAAGTAGAGAACAACAATCGTTCAGTTTGGTATATAGACAATTTGCTGATTCACATCTTTTATAAAACACCTCAACTGACCGTTTTTTGTTTTTGTTTTTTTCATTTTGCTGGCTTAATGAGAGCAGTGGGCTTTATGCTGCCCTGCAAGGCTTTCAACCTGGGTTTGAATGGCAACAAAGCAACTCTTAAGCACAAATCAAGGTCCTCATTCGTGAGCCTGGATCCATATTTATTTTTGATTCTGTTCATGGTGGAGAATCCTGCTTCACAGCAGCAGGTTGAGCCAAACATACTCTAAATGTGCAGGGTCATCTTTGAGCACGCCATTTCACTTTTCTTTCACCAGTTCACCGCGGTTCTTCCAGCAATCCACACTTTCTCGGCTTTCTTTTTCTTATAGTCTTCACCTTCTTTCTCACCACCTGGCTTGCTAAAGGTTTGCCTGCTATCTAAAAGTGGCTAGCAGTAGTAACTTAGACTGACACAGCTCATTGGCTAATTTGTATCACATGTAGCCTGGTTAAAAAAATTAAAGCATTAAAAAGTTAAGCTGGTATCACAAGTGTCCACTGTAATTTGTTGGAGAAAATTTTAATTAAATTTCAGTAGTTTTTTGGTACGAGTATCCCAGTGATCAGATCCTAGCCCACTCTACCATGCCCCAGATTCTGATTATTATCTGATTGTTAGGACTTTTCCACTGCCCTGTTAAGTAGGAAGGGGCACCAAAACATTGATTGGAACCTGGACTAATATTTCCGTTCTTCCAGAAGCATTTGTAGATATTGGAACTATCGTCTTTATAGAATAATAATGCAGAAGCATCCACAGGGATTGTGTGTAGCCGTGTGTGTGTGTAAACTTCACGAGTTTCGCATAAAGGTCAGCTGAGGTGCAGTTTTTGTGTGCCACATAGATGCATTTGGAGAGAATACCCCTGGGTATGGGGCTCTGTTGCTGATGTGTCCTATGCTCCCCATTCTCACCTGCTCACTAGCTGTCAGTCAGGAAGCTGGTTTTCCACCAGCAGTCCAAGCTCCACAGTTTCAATACCAGTGTTCCTAAACTACAAGTTTAAGCAGTATTTTACATCCGTTGTAACAAAAGGCAAATCTTTACTCTGATATGAGCTTAATTGTCAGAAACAAAGTCTTTAAACACATGACTTGAAGCAGCACTAAGTTGGTAAATTATGCACTTATATTTGGATACTCCAGTTTGATCCATCCATTACACTCTCCTTTTTTTATACTGAAATGACTTGTGTTGTATACTGTTATTGTTTACTTTTATAACTAAAATTTTACCCTAATGCTGAGGCCGTTGAAGCTTGTTAATGTGCAAAAATATTAGGCTCTAAAATTTTGTTGGTGTTATTGCTATTTTACAATTAGCATTAACCATAGTAGTAATTAAGTAATAAATATATACACTATATTGCCAAAAGTATTGTGCTACCTAATATTTGATTGGGCCAAAATCGTATTGGTGAGGACCCAAAGCTGCAATATCCATATCATATAGTCAAATGTTGTGTCAGGGAAATCCTTAGATTTAGTTTTTTTTTTTTTTATGATATATTTGTCAATGTATGGGCAAAAAAAAAAAATTATGAATATTTTACTTTTTGTATCAACTTCCATTAAAAAAAAAGGAAAATAAACAAAGATTTTTACTTTGTGTGAACCTTTTTAGCAAATGTGAAGCATTTGGAGACATGAAACCTGCTCCTGTCAAATTGTCTGCCCTGTCTTCTGGTTAAACAAAAGGGATCCAATAACTTAGAGAGAGTATCGGCTCTTACAGCCGTTTTTTCTAACCCAATCTAACTTAAATCTGTCAAAACATTTAACAGATAACTCACAATTATTTTTTATTATTTTAAATTCTATACATTTATGCCACACAAGAAAAAAACACCAAATTTCCTTTAACTGCTGTTTACTGTGGTCTTGTATCTTGCTTTACACCACATGTACACCGTAGAACTGATTAAACATATAGAGCATAAACACAATATTAATTTACTTGCAACAAAATATACAAGTGTGTTATTTCTGTTATTTCAGAAATGTAATAAAATAGCAGAAACTTAATTAAACTTAGCAAATTAAATAGTAAAAAAAAAAATTGAATCTTATCTGGTTGAAGACAAAAAGGAGTAGCTTAAGGATAGAAATTGACATTTTGAATATGTGAAATTAGTATTAAAGTGTGAAATCATATGTGGAAATGTCAAGACGTAAAAAAAAAAAAAATTGAAATGAATTAAAATGTGTCAGTTGATCAGCATAGAGAAAACAGTGTCACCCTTAGAAGCTTCAACAATCCACAAACCTAAGTGCAAGACTGACCTTGAGAAGCAGAGGAAGGACAGAGAAGCTTATGGAAAGAGAGATAATAACACTTAAAGCTACAGTGTGTAATTTTCAGCGACATCTAACGTCCAGACTGCAGACCGCAGCAACATGAACATCTCCCCCCCACCGCTTCTCCCCCCCAACAGTACGGCGAGCGTTACGGGACCAGGGCCAGGCGAGGGAGGGGTGCCAGCGGGGTGACTAGAGCAGAGGAGGAAAGGCTTGAAGATCTCCAAAGGAGCCGGAGAGAAGTAACCGAGGTATATATCCAGAAAATTATTTTACAGAAAATTACTGAATAATGATTCAGGCCCTAGCTGCACGCCCTCGCCCTCTCCCTCTTCCTCGCCCTCTTCCTCTCCCTCTCCCTCGCCTGGCCCTGGCTGCACGCCCACCCCGGCCTCTCTGCCCTCTTCCTCTCCCTCTTCCTCGCCTTGTAACCCCTCGTGCCACAAACAAGACTTGGACTCTGTAAACGGGGAATATATATTCTTCCAGCGAACACAATATCGCTGTTAAACTAATGACTACAATTACTTCGTCTGTTTATATCACCATGCAAAGCAGCTCACCAAAACGTCACAACGACGTAGAAAAAATAACGGGTATATTTATTATCTTAAGCGTGTGAAACGTCAGGGACGTTGCTGAAGAAGTATACTGGAGAGTAACAGCATCATCACGCAGCATGTTATTGTTTTAGACAGGTCTGAGCATCCTGTACTCCAAAAACTGCAGTGATATTAGACAATTGTGTGTGTAGGATTAATTACCTGTCCAAGAGAAAACTGGCAACTTGAGCGTCACTTTGAAAACCTTTTTCCTCCATCAGTGACTTCCATCGTGTAAATGCCGTGCCAATGTTGATCCGTGTTTTTTGCCGTTTCTTGTCACGCTTGCGTTTATTCTCGTCGTGTTTCCGCTTCTTAGATGACGGGGGTTCGGTGTCCGCCGCTTTTCGTTGTGATACAGAGTAGGCATGATCCTCCATTCGTCTGATGTTTGGCCACACAGTGCCAAACAGTTTGCAAAGTCACTCACGCCTGCCGCCTTGTTCACCTTTCTTGTTACTGAAGCGCAGTATACCTGCTTCTTCTTCTTCTTCGGTTTCAGGAAGACTAAACGCTTCTCAGGCATAATACTGCCATCTACTGTTCAGTACCGTCTCAGTTAATCTCTCTCAACTTGCCGTAGTTATTTTCGAGCGTAATGGGAGATCTCGCAATCGCTAGTTTGTTGCCTCTGCGCTTGCCGTAGCGCAAAGATGTCTGCCTCCATGGCTGCGAGACCCGCTCCTATGTAATTATAAATAACGAATTCTAAGGCAACGCAAATATTACGGTTAAAAGGCTGAGCTCATAGGTGATGATAAATAACATAGTTATGTATAATATATTAAATTTCTGACTTTATATCCCTGTAATTATTACACACTGTAGCTTTAAGGACATGAATTTATCAAAAAACTATTTCCAAAGAATTCTTGAGGTATTGAAAATCAGATACATTTTAACCAATAAAAGATTTAATAAGCAAAGGGAGAGATATATCATGGAGGCAAATTTCATGAAAGGTTGAACAATGTGTTCCTTGTTAAAGGGCCTCCTGGAGCTGCACCAGCTGCAGTTTCAAGTCTCCCCTTACTCTCCCTGCTTAATAAGTGGGAAAGTTATTGCTAAACAAATGGTCATGGCTCTGGCATAATACATCGTATCAATGTCATTCTGGCACCGTTTAATTCAGATCAGACAGGGGAACAAAGCTGTAGGGCTTTTTTTTTTATCAAAATGTTTTTGAAAAGACACAGCACTGTGTGAAAAAGAGGGAAATTTTGGAAACTTAAAAAAAGGGCAAAAGATGGTGTTGAACTAGGGTTAATAAATAAATTTTAAAAAATAGATAGAGTAATAAGTTTTATACCATAGGAATCAGAGGGCTTTGATAAACAATTATACCAAATTTTATGTTGCTACACAATATTATATGGACGTGGTGATGATTTAAAAAATAGCTTTGTTTTGAAAAATGTCAGCCTGAGGCTTTTTTTCACAGAATGACAATATGGATGCCCTGAACAAAACAGTTCCATTGTCAAACCGTGAAGGACAATGAAAAAAATTTCTTCAAAAGGAGAATTGGAAAGGGCTGACAGTGATCAGTATTAAGTCTTAAATCTGTTCATGAAATGGGTAAGGAGAAGCAACGACTTCAATACAACTGTTGTTTAGCTGTTTGAAGCCTGGCTCCACTGCCTTTACTGAATGGAGGAATTAATGCTGAACAAATGCTTATACACTATATTGCCAAAAGTATTTGCTCACCTGCCTTGACTCACATATGAGCTTAAGTGACATCCCGTTCCTAATCCATAGGGTTCAATATGACGTCGGTCCACCCTTTGCAGCTAGAACAGCTTCAACTCTTCTGGGAAGGCTGTCCACAAGGTTTAGGAGTGTGTTTATGGGAATTTTTGACCATTCTTCCAGAAGCGCATTTGTGAGGTCGCACACTGATGTTGGACGAGAAGGCCTGGCTCTCAGTCTCCGCTCTAATTCATCCCAAAGGTGTTCTATCGGGTTGAGGTCAGGACTCTGTGCAGGCCAGTCAAGTTCATCCACACCAGACTCTGTCATCCATGTCTTTATGGACCTTGCTTTGTGCACTGGTGCACAGTCATGTTGGAAGAGGAAGGGGCCAGCTCCAAACTGTTCCCACAAAGTTGGGAGCATGGAATTGTCCAAAATGTCTTGGTATGCTGAAGCATTCAGAGTTCCTTTCACTGGAACTAAGGGGCCAAGCCCAGCTCCTGAAAAACAACCCCACACCATAATCCCCCCTCCAACAAACTTTACACTTGGCACAATGCAGTCAGACAAGTACCGTTCTCCTGGCAACCGCCAAACCCAGACCCATCCATCAGATTGCCAGATGGAGAAGCGCGATTCGTCACTCCAGAGAACGCGTCTCCACTGCTCTAGAGTCCAGTGGCGGCGTGCTTTACACCACCGCATCCGACGCTTTGCATTGCACTTGGTGATGTATGGCTTGGATGCAGCTGCTCGACCATGGAAACCCATTCCATGAAGCTCTCTGCGCACTGTTCTTGAGCTAATCTGAAGGCCACATGAAGTTTGGAGGTCTGTAGTGATTGACTCTGCAGAAAGTTGGCGACCTCTTCGCACTATGCGCGTCAGCATCCGCTGACCCCGCTCCGTCAGTTTACGTGGCCTACCACTTCGTGGCTGAGTTGCTGTCGTTCCCAAACACTTCCATTTTCTTATAATACAGCTGACAGTTGACTGTGGAATATTTAGGAGCGAGGAAATTTCACGACTGGATTTGTTGCACAGGTGGCATCCTATCACAGTTCCACGCTGGAATTCACTGAGCTCCTGAGAGCGACCCATTCTTTCACAAATGTTTGTAAAAACAGTCTGCATGCCTAGGTGCTTGAATTTATACACCTGTGGCCATGGAAGTGATTGGAACACCTGATTCCAATAATTTGGATGGGTGAGCAAATACTTTTGGCAATATAGTGTATATACAATATTGCAGTTTTAATGTTAATTGACCCCCCCCCCCATGCTCCCCCATTAAGTTGGTGTATATTGGTGCACAATGTATACTTATTTTATTAATTAATGTTTATAACTAACATTCAGTAATTTAACTCACAATTGTAATTACACTTGTGATAAAAGGATTATTCTAAACATTTATAGATATTAAAGATAATAAAAACTAACTGTATAGTTATTATGCGTAGAGACTAATTGTTTTTAGAATGAAGCAACTGCATCAGCTCAGTTATTGCAGGAAATAACTTGTTTATGGAGCTAGCTATGTTTTTAAGTAATATGGTCAACACTTCCTGATTGGTCTTAGCTCTTTGTAGCTCTTTTTGCAAACTAGGATTTTAACTAAAAGATGCAAACCTTTGTTACAATAAATTTTACTGGACAATAGAGTTTTGTTTTAGTTCATCGAGATTGGCAGTTATCAATGCTAAGAACACTGAATACTTTAACAAAATAGAAAAAAGAGCTTAACAAAATATCAGTGAATAATTAGCAGATTTTTGCAATAAAATTACTATTTACACCTTAGAGTCATGGGTGTCTTTCATATTTTATATTTTTAACAATTTCACAGTTTCAGAACCAGTATGGTAGCATATTATGTTCTGGGAAACAACTATGTTGTTTTTCGTGCAGCTGTACAACATCTTCCCTTCGGTCATGGAAAGGCTTCCTGGACCGCATCAGACTGTCTTCGCTGGGATTGATCAGATCAGAGATTTCATCAAGATCAAAATCCAAGAGCATAAAGAGACGCTGGATCCCAGCTCACCGAGAGACTATATTGACTGCTTCCTTATCCGAGCTCATCAGGTTGGTGCATTTTTCTTGTTTTAATTAATCAGTTTACCAAAAATGAACTGAATCTTTTTGCTTTTAAGACCTTTTTGCTTTCTCTATAAATCAAAAGAGCAATTAGGAGAAAATAAAGCAAAGGGAATATTGGAATTTTTTATTTTCTTTTTGCGTGTCTCTCTATACATGATGTTTGTTCTATGATTAGAGCATATGATTTCAGCTTAGACACTCATACGAAATTAAGCAAATACTCAGCTATAATTTGACATGCTTAACCTTTACTTTGGTAGATATACAGTTCTTAATCACAGAATAATAGAACATGTAAGTTATCAATTTTCAAAATATGTTTGTAACTGGTTCACAGTATGCACCTGATTTTGCATGATAAATTGGTCAGAATTTAGATCCAGTTCATTCAAATAACCCTAATAAGATGTTTGACAGCTTTTTGTATTGTTGCTAAATAATCAATAGTAAGCTTTTATTTTAGTTTTTTTTCTTTTGATTCAAGTAATTTAGATACAGACTAACCTAACTTTTTTCTGTTTTTATTTAAAATCTACACTTACAACAAATCTCAGAACTGCAAACATATAATCCATGTTAAGATATATTTTATCTTTGAAATCTCCATTTTTCTTATTCAGGAGAAAGATAATCCATCTACTGAGTTCCACTATGATAACCTGTTATCTACAGTGCTGAATTTGTTCGGAGCAGGAACAGAGACCACCAGCTCCACCATCAGATATGCTCTCAGTGTGCTGATGAAACACAAGGATATACAGGGTGTGTAAACACTTTGTTAGTAAAGCTGCCTTTGATAGCTTTAAAGTTTAGCAGGCATCAATTTTGCTTCACTTTCTTCAGAAAAAATGCAAAAGGAGATTAACACTGTGATTGGCAGAGATCGGTGTCCCAGCATGGAGGACAGGAAATCTCTCCCGTTCACAGATGCCGTCATTCATGAGGTTCAGCGTTTTCTGGACATCGTCCCCTTCAGTCTACCTCATTACGCCCTAGAGGACATTTCATTTAGGGGTTATGTCATCCCCAAGGTACTCCTAAACGATACATAACCAAGTAAAATATCTTCAAACATGTCAAGAGGGTCTCAGAAAAATGTGTTTGTAAAGAGACGGTCAATATTTAGGGAGACAATCCATGCATTAAAATGTTTTTCACAAGCAACAATATGTAGACAAAGAAGAGACAGAACAAGAAGAGGAAGCTGCTTTATTTTCTTTAGACAGGATGCAAAAAACATCATTTGGCAGCGTCTCTTCTTTTCAGAGTCAATGCCAGTAAGATATAGTTAGTATACATACCCAGCCATCACAGATAATATTGACTGATTTACTTTCCAAGATTTCTGCGAATTGTTCTTGAGTCTAGGACAACATCTCTTTTTCTAAACTGTTTTTTTTTATAAACTTACCAAGATAAACAGTCAGAGTTAATGGCATTTATATTTCAGTACAAAGAACCTCAGACTGATTAACCTTTAGTTTTTCTTCAGTATCTGGTTGTATTGCTCTAGGCAACCTCACTATTCTTGAGTACTGCCTGTTGTTTCGTTTCTAAAAACTTGTGTCTTTGCAGGGAACATCAATTATACCTTTTCTGCACTCAGTCCTTAAAGATGAGAAGCAATGGGCGACTCCCTTCTCCTTCAATCCTCAGCACTTTCTAGACCAAAATGGAAAATTTCAAAAACTCCCAGCATTCCTTCCTTTTTCAGCAGGTAAAGGCATCACCGCACAGATGATAAACAATCAGATAGCTATCTGATGTCACTCTAAAGCCATTTTATACTTATATGTGTGTCTGTTCACAGGTAAAAGATCCTGTGTTGGAGAATCTCTGGCTCGTATGGAGCTCTTTATCTTCTTGGTGACGCTCCTGCAGGACTTCAGATTTTCCTGTCCTGGAGGTCCAGACAGTATTGACCTCATTCCAGAATACAGCACCTTTGCCAATGTGCCTCGTTCTTATGATATTATTGCAACACCTCTTTGAAAGGGAAAAGATTTGAGAGTAAAGCCTGTGGATACAGAAAATTTAACAAGGGTTTGTTCTTTATTCTCATGTAATACAGTTATGCTGTTGTTTACAGTAATCTAATTGAATTAATTCAAAACAAAGTTCCCCTCTAAATTAGTGAAAATCCCAAATTCTTCCAGATAAACTTTGGTTTTCAAACACAAAATCCATCTTAAACGGTAATATGGCTTTTGTTATAGTCTTGGTTCTGTTGTGTTTTCTTTTGTGTATTCTGTTTTAACTCGTTCCGTATTTTTTAGTTTTTGTGGTTTCATTCTTATTTTGTTGTGTTTTCTGGTTATTTTCAGTTCTCAGGTTTTTATTTGTTGCCCTCTGCTGCCCTCTTGAGTTTCCTTTTTTTTCCCTTGCTCTTTTCTTGTTTCTGCTCTGCTCACACTTGCCCCCAATCTGCTCGATAGCTCTCCCTTTGTTTCAGTCTCCCATAAATACTGTTTCTTTGCAGTTCTTCAGTGCTGGTTCCCCGTCATACTACCTCCAACTCCATCTCTCTGAGCTTTCCTCCTTGTGATTGTTATCCCCCTGATGTCTCCATGGTTTCTGGTTCGTTTTGACTTGTTTTCTTGTTTTGATTTTTGGATTTTTGGACTTCTGGTTTCCTGTTAGTTTGGACTTTGTTTTCATTTTTGGATTTTGGATAACCAGCTTCTGCATTCAGTTAACTCATGATTAAATCCACAAGAAATTCACCTCTGCCTCCCTGTCTCTGCTTTTGGGTCAACAAACCACAACCTATCATGACAGTTTTCAACCATGTTTCCCCTTCCTCTTTGTACATAGTAGTTCAGTTGAGTTTCACTAGTTTTTAGTAAAGAGATTTTAACTGAAATATGTTTGACTTGGAGCTGAACGATTTTGTTAATAAACTCTTAGATTTTGAATGGAAGTTGTGGTGAAATTATTTCATGTATGTGACGAATTATCTGTTTGACCATGATTTGAGCTTGAATCACTCCTATTGTTCCTAAACAATATATGACAGCCTGAATAATATCTGATTAAATAAGATATTTACCACCCCTACCGGGTTGGGCAATAAACATCTTAATGTATTAGATCATAATATGGCGTCCCAGCTGGCTGGGCATTGAATCTAACAGTTATTCACAACACCTGCAACAGAGTTTATTTAAGGAGACGGTGCCTCCACAAGCTTTTACCCTTGATTTTAATGACCTATGAATTAACTATAACTTCCAGTTCTAGTTATTTAATATGTTCATTATCTTCTGGTTCTTGCGTAACACTGACAAGCTACTTTAATTGCCAGCAGTTACTGAATTTATAAACAAATATCTAGTAAAAAATTATTTGTTTTGCATGCAAATCCGTACGTGTAGTTACAAATCTTCCTACAGTAGGTGCTCCATGCTAACATAATTTCCTCAAGGACGTATCGAGCGGTAAAACAAGCTTTAGCGAAAGAGTTTTAAGTTTTTGGTTGTTGATGATTTCTCATAATTTGATGTATTTACTGTGGTTTAGAGCAAGCTAAGAAGAAGTTAATGATGACTGCATGGTACCCATTGCTGGCATGTTTGAGCTGTTACTTATAAATCTAAAAAAAAAACAAAAAACTAAGGGTTTAAACACTTATTATAAAAGTAATGTGTATGTGTTTCCTGATATTCTCATTACATTCATACATACAAGAGTCTTTTTTTTTTTTTTTTTTATAGCGTTCCCTAGTGTCTGCCAGCCAGGGATGCAGGAAGTAATTTTGAAGGGGGTGTTTTTTTTGGACAAAAGATCTATGAGCCTGTAGGCCTATTTAAATACAATAAAAATAAATAAGTAAATATTTTCACTACTTTATTGTCATATAAACTTCACACAACCAGGGTCTATTCTACCTATTACATTCTTTATTATATTGTATTCTATATAACCGTGATATTAGAGTGAATATTCAATATTTTTTTAGCATAAATTCATACATATACTATTCCCTGGAAAGACAATACAGCTCAATTAAATATTAAATACTTTCTGGTTTCCAAAGAGAATTTAAATGTTGTTTTGATGTTTCTTCAGGTTGAGTCTTGTCTTCCTAAATGTTCAATCATTTCGTTTCAGTAACCCTTGATTAAATTAATAAAACACACCAGACCTGATATAGCGGATGATTCGACTGGAAATAAGATCCTTTGAAGGTATAGAAATGCAACTTATACAATATTATTCATCTTCAGCCTGTCAATATAGTATATACAGATACATATGTTCTTGATTGTTTTTTTGTCAACTGTTGTTCCAATTCCTCTCAGCTCCCTGCTCTGATTGCTCATTTAGCCCACGTGTGCTCTGTCCACTCATTCTCATTGGTGCGCCTCCCTCCCATATGTTTTTCAGCCTAGTTAGACAAGTGAAGTGCCATATGAGTCGATAGGGCCAGATTGAAAGCCCTTGGTTAGTTGATGTACTACAATCCATCTACAACTGATTGCCTGTTTGTGATCCTATGTCTGCCCTATGACTTCCTCGCATCTACCTCGCCACAACCAGACCTCACAGAACTTTCTGAGATCTGGACATTGACCTGATTTTGATTCTGAAATTTCTGTAAACATATTACTGCCTCCACGGTTTTGACCCTGCACAGCAAAGTGCAGAATAACTCTCCTTCTGTTTTCAGCTATGTTATATTCACCAAGGAGCTAGCTAGAATGTTGTACCCCATACTCCCTGACAGAGAGGCCACCAGGCTCTTCCTAAAACAGGGTTCCAGGTCAGTGAATGCCTATGTATTTTATTTTTATCTGTTTTGGTGCCAGGATTCCAGATTCTTGCTTCCCTCCTCGGATCCCTCTGTGTGGCTCAGTGATATCAGCTCTGACCCTTGTCCTGTCCCCGGACCAACAAGCTCTGTCTCTATTCTTGAAAAACCAATATGGAAAATCCTCTGCTCCACAAGTGCCTGCATTACACTGTTCAATTACCTCATTTGAATATCATTAAACTCACTGAGGGAGCAGCACCAGTACAACTGTGGAAGCCAGTACAACTTTTTCCCAGATATATGCAGGATGAATGGAATAATTTTGAATCTTCATTGCCAAGACCAAGCCCTTCCACTGCCTGCTCCTCCTCCTGCTTTGCTCAGGGGAGCCTTGACTAATACAGATGGTTTGTAAAGGTGATCCTGACCAGTGCCATGCTTTTCTCACCCAGTGTGAGATTCATATTGAATGACAACTCTCATCCTTTTGCTTATACTGCACAGGTTGCCTATGTAAATTCTATGGCAATTTGTCTGACTAACCTAATTTATAATCTTGTAACCCACTCAGTTTCCTCATGAATCCATACTTTGCTTACTTCCTTCAGTCTTGCTTTGTTTTCCTGTTTTCAATGATGTATTTTTCCTCAATGAATCATCATATGCAAACTGACTCCAAATCCATTCCACAATCACTTCGGTCTGTTGGACGTTTACCCAAGATACATTTAGATTTATTTAACCTTGTATGTTCTAACTGCAGTCTTGTTTTGACTGCTTGCTTTTTTTTACTTTCTGCAATTACTTCAATTTCCCCTATTTTCTTTTGTATTTGAAATGGGTGTATTTATATTTTATACGGTTCATACTTGACATAATTTTTCTTCCTGTTCTCTTTTTTTGGGATCCTTCATGATCTGACTAAGAACAGGGCTGACACCTAGTGGTTGAGTAGCTCATATCACAACAGGAAGAGCCAATCAATAAGCCAGAGAGCGCTGCAGAACAGAGGGGAGCTTGCATGTTGTGGAGAAAATTATGGAGTTTTTTGCAACACTGCTCCTGGCGGGTATAATGGGTCTGCTTTGGTTTTTCTCTGTTAAAAACCACCAGAAGCACAGTTTGCCACCTGGACCCAATCCATTGCCTCTCATAGGAAACCTGCCACAAGTAAACAAAAACGCACCTTTTAAAAGCTTCATGGAGGTGAGTTGGTGAATCCCCCATTTGTTTTATAGAACATTTTTAATAATTGCTTTTTTATTATTATTATTTGTATTGTAGTTGCTTCCATACCCTTTCTGTTTTGCTATTACTACTGCGTACTTTCTTTCAGAGTGATCTAACTTATGAGGCGACTCCCACAGACTTGGGAAAAATAAAGGAATGCCAAAGTACAGCTGGTCATGTGGCTGTCAACAGTTGCAAACAGCGACCACAAAGACAGAATTTGTTGTTGTGCCATATTAGTGTTGTTCTGCCAAAAACTGATCGGATAAGATCGCGCGCGTCCCCTTCAGCTAGACTCTTGGAGCCGAGGCGCGGTCACGTGGTTCTGCACTCATTAGTTCCAAACATCTCAGCCCTGCCAAAAGTTTAAGTACCTTCTGGCAGGGCGGAGCTAGATGGGGGGGCCAGGGGTGGCCATGGCCAGCAGTAATTCTCTCAAGTGGAATATTTAAAACCTTGAAAATTTTCATATATTAACAATTACTTGACAACAAAAACACTGTGGTTAATTATGCACATCAATACACTAACATGAAATATGATAAGTACAGAATTCATGCTTTTTTCAGAACTAGATTTTGTGTTATATTAGGTAAATAGAAAATGATGTGTCTCTGTAAGTCATCTAAGAGTCTTCAGTAAAATTATTGATAAATAGCTATTTTAATTAAAAGTATAAATGATCAATTTATGTAGATGTTAGTACTTGTAAATATCAATTTTATGCAGAATGATTATTGATAAAAGTAGGTAAGTAATGACAATGGGAAAGATGTTTGCCCAAAACTCAAACCTCAACAAATTGTATCCAATATACCTTTTAGCTAGAAAGCACAGATGTTTAAATATTTATGTGTCTATTTGTCAGCAAAGGTTGTAGAAAAGTATAGTTAGTGTTTATTTAGAAAATATGGATGTTGTGCCCAACTTTCGGCCACCCCTCAGTTTACATTGGCTATTGCCTGGCCACCCTTATAAAAAATAAAAAATAAAACTGGTCGGAGCAGAACATTAAAATCTACTTGTTTCCACTACATTTTCGTCAGTTATTGGCAATTAATGTGGACTTATTACTCCCATGATTATGCCTTTATTTATTTATTTATTGCTGTTCTGAATTTAAGAAGGAAATGAGAAGCAATCAGCTCGTGAAGATTCTCAGTCATCCAGGTCATATTCATTACTCTCATCCAGGAAGCTTCCTGGATTGGAAGCCAAATGTCTTCAAACTTGGAAACCAAGTCCAGTGGATTGTTTTCTAACTTTTTTGGAAAAAAGAGAAGCAATCATATTATAGAATTCCTTCAGGATGTAGATCATGTTTTCATGGCTGCCAACTTCTCACCAAACCTTGGAGTGAGATTTTGAAGTAGTTTGGACAGGCACTCCTTGTTACGGTGAGATTGGAAGGCTCTGAGGATAGGTGCAGCTTTAGGTTGGAGGTGGCAAAATGTGGAATTTTTTAAAGCGTAGTAAATGTTACTGAATAAAAATAAGTGATCCGTAGTTAGCTGGAACGTTTTCACACAATATACATTATTTTCTATTTTCTGGTGATTTTTAGAGAATTGAACCAAAAGTATGGGTCCCACTAAAATACTTGCATACTGTAAACTAAGAATTTCACAACTGTGTTTATTAATAATTCTATGCAGCTCAAGTAAAATAAACAGTGTGAACCAAATGAGTTAATACTGGATTAGAGGCACTAATATAGGATCCGTGCAAACTACACTGTGTATGAATATATGGTAATAGGCTAAGGATTATAAATCTTAACTCATTATCTTATTACATGTTTGCAACTCACAATTCAAAGCTTCTAGGAGGCTGTAGATTCTATAAAAATCACCATGACACAACACAGCTCTTCTGTGGATGTTTTATTTTGGTAGATGTGATGGAAATAAAGTTTTTTAGCATACTTAATGGATCTAAATACATCCTCTCTGTATGTAGTAGGTCTTTGCTTGGTTGATCTTTTGAAAAATAAAGTGCAATGGTTCCTTTTTGTTGTGGATCTCCTATGGGTTTTTGAGTCATATCTGAAAGCTTTAAGAATTTAGTTTAGTTTATTGTTAGTTTAATTAGTCCTAAAATCGAACAAGAGATTATTAAACTAGACTGAGCAATAATTATTTTACTTGTGAGACTTGTGAGCAAAACATGGACTAAAACTGGGACTAAATAAGCAGGCTTGATTAAAAAAAAACAGCTCTAGATGTAGAGAAAACAAACCATTGATCTGATCCTACAGTCTCTCCACATTGCTGTATGGTTTACTCATATTTAATCAAGTACTTTGCTTCAAATCTTCATTGATTTACAAAGTGAATGATCTTAGTCCAGATAAGATCAAATAAAATTCAAATGGCATACCTCATAATTAATGCTAGGAAATCCCGGTCTTTTTTCAATATCTAGCGCAGGTCCCTCACCTCTGCTGCTCTCAGCACAGTTGATAGGTGGTTTGGTGCTAAAATACAAGTTGAGTTTTAATGTCCGTCATTTTTTTGCGTGAAAAAAGGGAGATAAGGAGTGAAAGCGTGTGAAGACACTGAGATGCGCGAGTCTCACTCCCAATGGGTGAGAGTTGACAGCATTGTGTTTTAATAATAAGTATATATGCAATTCACTGATCAGTGTGGTGGTTTATAATACTTTTATGCACATAAAAAAAAAACTAAACAGGAGTAATATTACCTATTTTGAAGTCTCCTGTGATGTTCTCTGCATTCTAACATGGGGAGGCTATATACCTTGTCCTGTGGTTCATAGCTCTGCTCCAGCTTACCTTCAGACTTCTTCAACAAAGCCTGGTTCCAGGATATCAAACACCTCAGGTGTCTTTAGGTTCTCTCTGCAATATTTGAATATCTGAAATATTTTATCTTAAATAAATACGACCAGTTAATTGACATGACGTCTGACTCCACCCTGAGGCTCAGGTTTAATGCTCAGACTCATAGTGAATTCTGGTTTGGAGTGGAGAGGGAGTATCCACTCATCGGGCAGAGAGCTGTGTGCATTCTTCTTCCCTTTGCCACATATCTCTGTGAGATGGGCTTTTCAGCTGTTACTTCACTGAAAACAAAATACAGATCTCAGCTGAACATTGAGCATGACTTGAGAGTGGCAGTATCAAGCCTGCAACCCCGTTTTGAGAAACTGTGCAATGCAAAACAGACTCATTGCAGCCACTAATGCATGGATAAATAGACCTGTCTTGCCAGATGAATTTCACTTCTTTTCTTTTATTAACAGATTGCAGAGTGGCACTTAAATTTTTTCTATCTTTGAGCTTGATACAAATTTTGACACAGCTGCATTTTTATTTTCTTTATTTTTGAGCTTGCTGTTATTTGATGTAGATAGTTTGTATTTAGATACTACTTGTTACTTCAATAAAATTGGAACATTTTAAGATTGTTGCATATTTCATTAGCATTGTGTTGGGGCGATGGGGACAGGCGGGGCTTGAAAATTCCCCCTTGTCCAAAGTGGGGAATTACAGAAAAAGTTTGAGAACCACTGCACTAGCCAAACCAGTTATTAAACAAAAATAATTCTCAGCAGCTGCACCTGTTACAGAAAAAAGTCTGAAACCGAAAAGTGCACAGAATTATTCAATCACACAGTGTTCAGAAAGTGCATTTTCCTCTAATCTGCGCATAAAATTATAGACTGTTTAGGTGCCACTGGTGGTAGCACTGTATCGATACTTTTGAAAATGAGTATTGTATCTGGATTAGGGCTGCAACAACGAATCGATAAAATCGATAAAAATCGACTTAATGTGTCATCCGCCGCCGCCGTCATTCAATTCAATTCAATTCAATTCAGTTTATTTATATAGCGCCAAATTCACAACACATGTCATCTCAAGGCACTTTACAGTTCAACCAGATCATACAGTCAAATTGATACAAAGTTTTCTATCTAAGGAAGACCAGTTGATTGCATTGACTCATTGACTCAAATACAATCCCCCACACTAAGCATGCTTGTAGCGACAGTGGAGAGGAAAAACTCCCTTTTAACAGGAAGAAACCTCCAGCAGAACCAGGCTCAGTGTGAGCGGCCATCTGCCGAGGCCGACTGGGGTTCAAGGAGACAGAAGCAGAGATACAAAAAGCAGCTGTAAAAGGCGGCCCCGTCCAGGAAACACACAGCCAGGAAGACGAGCTCCAAGGCAGCTCCCATGCCAGAGGACGAAGAGAGCACATCCACTCAGTCACGGTCAGAGAAACAGGACCACACTGGAAAACAGGCCGATCTCCAACATCTATAAACAAGGGTGTTGATAGAAGCAGCACAGCTGATGTTTCTTTCCAGGATGACGTCACAGCCAAACAGGAACAGACGAGGCAAAGCTACTCTGAGGAAAAGCAGAGAGAGCAGAAGGTTAGAGATTGAACTAACAGATTCTGCAGAATAGGAGTACAGAGAGAGAATGAAGCAGAATGATGAAATGGGGGTCCCTATGTCCTCCAAAAGTCTAAGCCTATAGCAGCATAACTATAGAGATAGCTCAGGATAACCTGAGCCACTCTAACTATAAGCTTTATCAAAAAGGAAAGTTTTAAGCCTAGCCTTAAAAGTAGACAGGGTGTCTGCCTCACGGACTAAAACTGGTAGTTGGTTCCACAGGAGAGGAGCCTGATAACTAAAAGATCTGCCTCCCATTCTACTTTTAGAAATTCTAGGAACCATTAGTAAACCTGCAGATTGAGAGCGAAGTGCTCTGTTAGGAACATAAGGAACAATCAGATCTCTGATATAAGATGGAGCTTGGCCATTTAAGGCTTTATATGTGAGAAGTAGGATTTTAAATTCTATTCTTGATTTAACAGGAAGCCAATGAAGAGAAGCCAGGATAGGCGAGATATGATCTCTCTTTTTAATTTTCATTAGAACTCTGGCTGCAGCATTTTGGATCAGCTGAAGGCTTTTAACTACAGTTTGTGGACTTCCTGATAGTAAAGAATTACAATAGTCCAGCCTTGAAGTAACAAATGCATGGACTAGTTTCTCAGCATCACCCCTGGACAGGATATTTCTAATTTTTGTACTGTTCCTCAGATGAAAGAAGGAAATTCTAGAAACCTCTTTGATGTGGGATTTAAATGACAGGTCCTGATCAAAAATAACACCAAGATTTTTTACTTTATTATCTGAAATCAGTTTAATCCCATCCAAATGAAGTGACTGGCTAATCAGTTTCTTTTTCAGAGACTCTGGTCCAAAGACTATAACTTCTGTTTTGTCTGCATTCAGGAGCAGAAAGTTAAGAGTCATCCAGGTTTTTATGTCTTCAAGACATGCCTGTAATCTATGTAATGGGTTAGCTTCATCTGGATTTATAGACAGATATAGCTGGGTATCATCAGCGTAACAGTGGAAATTAATCCCATGCTGTCTAATAATTCTACCAATTGGGAGCATGTATAAAGTAAAGAGAATTGGTCCTAGCACTGATCCCTGTGGTACTCCACAGGTAACCTTTGAGCGTGTTGAAGATCTATCATTAACATGAACAAACTGAATTCGATCAGATAGATAAGATTTAAACCAGTCTAGTGCTGTTCCTTTAATTCCAACAAAATATTTAAGTCTTTCTAAAAGAATATTATGGTCAACTGTATCAAATGCAGCACTAAGATCCAACAGGACGATTACAGATACAAGTCCATTATCTGAGGCCATGAGAATATCATTAGTGACTTTCACCAGAGCTGTTTCAGTGCTATGATGAGCTCTAAAGCCAGACTGAAACTCTTCAAAAAGTTCATTATGGTGGAAGTGATCGCAAACTTGTTTGGCAACTACTTTCTCAAGAATTTTGGATAAGAAAGGAAGATTGGATATAGGTCTATAATTGACCAAGTCATCTGGGTCAAGAGACGGTTTCTTAAGCAGATGTTTAAATACAGCAACCTTAAAAGCTTTAGGTACATATCCCTGTAACAGAGATAGATTAATCACATCTAAAATGGAGGAGGAGATCAAAGGGAATACCTCCTTAAATAACCTGGTTGGAACTGGATCTAACATACAAGTTGAAGGCTTAGATGAAGAAAATAATTTTGCTAATTCAGAGAGTTCAACTGGATCAAAGCAGTCTAAACCCGGTTCAGATTCCATGACTACCTCAGGTACAATCGCGGATAGAGGAGTGCTTATGATCTTATTTTTAATAAGATCAATCTTATTTATAAAGAATCCCATAAAATCATTGCTGCTAAGAGCAGGTGGAATGGACGGTTCAACAGAGCTATGGCTCTGGGTGAGTTTGGCAACTGTATTAAAAAGAAATCTAGGATTATTCTTATTCTCCTCTATTAATGAGGAGAAGTATGCTGCTCTTGCTTTACAAAGAGTCCTCTTATACAGCAGTAAACCATTTTTCCAGACTAGGAAGGACTCTCGCAGGCCTGTGGAGCGATATTTTCTCTCCAGTTTCCTAGCATTTGGTTCAAAGTACGCAGCTCTGCATTAAACCAAGGAGCAAGCTTTCTATTTTTAACGGTTTTCATTTTCAAAGGAGCTGCGTGGTCTAAGGCAATACGCAGAGAACTAGCAACCCCATCAACAAAATCATCAACCTGTGAAGGGGAATAAGCTAAGCTTTTGCACTCTGCAGCACTGCTCAGTGACACAGAGGAGAGAGAAAGTGAAGCAGATTCTTTAAAATTTATAACTGCACTATCTGATAAAGATCTACTAAAATTGAACCTTCTTTTGGGGGAGGAGAACTCTGTTAAAGTAATCCTGAAGGTTATTGGAAAGTGGTCAGAGAGGACAGGGTTGTGAGGAAATACTGTTATTTCTTCACATTCTATGCCGTATGTCAGCACAAGATCCAAAGTATGAAGATGAGAATGCTTGGGACTATTCACATTTTGAACAAAGCCAATAGTGTCTAAGATAGCATTAAAGGCTGCTCTTAAGCTATCGCCTTCAATGTCAGCATGGATGTTAAAATCTCCCACTATGATGACCCTGTCAGTATTTAATACCAAATCAGAAAGGAACTCTGAAAACTCATCTAAAAATTCAGAGTAAGGACCTGGTGGACGATACAAAGTTACAAAAAGAAGAGGTTTTCTTGCCTTGAAATTTGGATCAGGGAAATTAAGGGTTAAATGTTCAAAAGAGTTGTAGGTATTAATTGTTTTGGGAGTAATCAGTAAGTCAGACTGGAAGATTGTTGCTACTCCTCCTCCTCGCCCAGAACTTCTGGGGATGTGAAAATTTAAATAGCTTGAAGGAGTTGCCTCATTTATGCTCACATAATCCTCTTGCTGCAGCCAGGTTTCTGTAAGGCAAAACAAGTCAATGTGATTATCACAAATCAAGTCATTAACTAGTAGACTTTTAGAGGAAAGCGATCTTATGTTAAACAGACCGCATTTAATTGTTTTAACTTTTTCCCCAATTGGAGTTATTTTGATTTTAATTAGATTGTCATGATTTACTCCTTTGGGAATCTTTGCTAATTTATTAGATTTTGGTCGTGGGCAAGACACTGTCTGGATGGAGTAAAGAGTGGGTAACAGTAGAGAAGCTGCAGAGATGTGTGTTAAACTACAACTCTGCTTCCTGGTCTGCACCCTGGGTGGTCAGGGTTTTGGAGGACTAATAAATGTGGCCATCACATCCACTTGACTGAAGCGGGGGAAGAAGAAAAAATACGGCAGAGCTAGCCAGCGCTGCAGGTGCAGTGTTACCAACTCAGCGACTTTTCAGACCCCTCCAGCGACTATTTTTCAAAAAAGCGACTAGTGACAAATCTGGCGACTTTTTACAGTGTCACTGGCGGCTTTTGGAGACTCTTACGTGAAAGCATGTATCGTTCCTACTCTGCCGTGGGGCGCCTCCCCCACCCCAACTCCGCTCCCGAAGGAGTCCCTCTCAGCGCTGCAGTCAGAGTAGCAGGATTTTTACCCTCAGCGTCCAGACTGCAAATGAAGCGCGCATGCACCGGGATTGACGGCGCAACTTGATCACAATAATTAAAATAGCCTGAGCTTTGTAAAGTGAAAAAAGTCGTAACATGCAACTTTTGTCAAAACAAATTAACATGGCACGGAACCACCATGTTTGTTTGGTTTTAAAGTGGGGAAACGTAACGTTAGTTTCTCATGTAGCTCATCTGATGCTTTCCTTACCTTGTTAGTAGGTTACAGACAGTGATAAGGTTGGCTACTTATTTTACTTTTAATTTGATTTGAATTAGCTTAAGCAGCGTTTATATTTACTTTATAAATAAATTAACTTGCAAATTATGAGGGCAAGGCTTTTGAAGTTTAAATCTTCTGGCAAAAATAAAGTAAAGATCCTGCAATTTATGGAAGTAAAGCAGAATAAAATCCAGCAAGATCAGTAATATGTCAATTAATTATATGACACATTCCCATGTAAATATCTGTCTTTGGAGGATGTGTTTTTTAGCACCCCTAGTTCTCTCATTTTTATTCCAAATACAATTTATAATTTGAATCACAGGGCTATTTTTTATCTCTATGGTTAGGTATTTTCTCAAGTAGCAACTTTAACTGTTATACTTTCCTGTCTTAAAAGGCAGAACTCTATTAGTCTAAAAAAACCTAATTTTTTGAAATGGGGTGGCCTGTTGTTTGAACCCCTTAGGGGCTTTTAAAAACAAAAATGCCTGTCTCTTTTTGCACTTTATGAAACAAAGTAGCCTATATTTTGTGGATGTACAGCTACATTTCTCATGTAAGTTTGCGTAGTTTTAACACAAACATTTATTTTTCATATTGCACCAGCACAGTTAATGAGCAACCTGTACTTGTGTGCTTGTTTGTTCTGTCTAAAATGTTTATTTTGGAATAAAGAGTATAAAATATAAAAAATATTTTTTGTCCGATTCATCGATTAATCGAAAAAATAATCGGCCGATTCATCGATTTTTAAAATAATCGTTAGTTGCAGCCCTAATCTGGATACAACTTTTCAGTATTGATACATTTTTGAGTAACGATACTTTTGACAACCCTAATAAAGATATAGAAAAACACAAAGATACAGATACAGTAAGATACACAAATATAGAGAAAGAACAAACGTTTTGAAACAACAGAAGAAAAAGACTGTTCCGGAACAGAACAACCGCTTTGAAACAACAGAAGAAGAGTGTTCTGAAACAGAAAAACCTTTTTGAAACAACAGAAGAAGAAGAGTGTTCCAAAACAGAACAAACGTTTTGAAACAACAGAAGAAGAAGACTGTTCCGAAACAAAACAACAGTTTTGAAACAACAGAAGAAGAAGAGAA
>NW_024038954.1:0-9942 GCF_016077235.1 Cyprinodon tularosa
TATTCAAAAAAAATTTTGTATAGGGGTTTGAATTTTGTGTTGCTTAGCAGCAGCTCTTAAACATCACTGCTCATAGTTGAAGTGAATGATTAACAATTAGAGAACTCTGTCATTTTTCTAAAGTTGTGCAATCAGTGGCTGACTAAATACACTTTTGCCCAACTGTATTTAAGTGATTTATAAGTCTCCTTTTTTTTTTTTCATTAAAGCTCTCTGTGTTTTCCAACAGAAATAGAAGCTCCTATGATCCTGATGATGAGTCCGACCTCGACCTGGGAGAATATTCAAGTAATGGCAGAGGTCTCACAAACTGCAGACATAGTTATGCCGAAATCAGTGGAGCACCCACCACATTTACAGAGTTTGTCCCACACATGTTTTCCCTCTTTTCAGGTCTTCCTTATAGCAGGAGCTGGCCAGACTTGAGGAGGAAGGACAAGAATCCCTACAGGAAACTATCCCGCAGACGAAGAAGGACCCTCTGAAATCTGTGTGGAGGAAACCCCAACCTCCCTCTTCCCCCTCCCATTTCTATGACAGTTTGATTTTTTTCTTCAATGGTTCTTCAATGGTTTTAAAGTTAGAAAAATAAAGTTATTTTGGTTTTAGTATCTTGTCTTTGTTAATTTGTGGGCTCTTTCTGGTTGAAAGTCTGATAATCTGCTTTATTTTATCCTTTTGTCTTCCTTCAGGCATCTGAGAAGGGCTAATGTGATTTTCAAATGAAATAATTTTAACACGGTAGTTAAAACTGTTTAGATTTTATTTAGGGATGTTTAAGCAATTACATTGCTTTTGTTAAATAATAACTAAATAATCACAAACATGCTTCAAAAAAGATATTTTTGAATGCTTTCCGTAAGTTCCTTACATATATATATATATATACAGGTGCTGGTCATAAAATTAGAATATCATGAAAAAGTAGATTGATTTCAGTAATTCCATTTAAAAAGTGAAACTTGTATATTATATTCATACATTACATACAAACTCATATATTTCAGATGTTTATTTTGTTTAATTTTGATGATTACAAATGACAACAAATGAAAATCTCAAATTCATCATATCAGAAAATTAGAATATTACTGAAGACCAATAAAAGCAAAGGATTTATAGAAATGTTGGCCAACTGAAAAGTATGAACATGAAAAGTATGAGCATGTACAGCACTCAGTATTTAGTTGGGCCTCCTTTGGCCTGTATTACTGCAGCAATGCGGCGTGGCATGGAGTCGATCAGTCTGTGGCACTGCTCAGGTGTTATGATAGCCCAGGTTGCTCTAATAGTGGCTTTTAGCTCTTCTGAATTGTTGGGTCTGGTGTATTGCATCTTCTTCTTCACAATACCCCATAGATTTTCTATGGGGTTAAGGTCAGGAGAGTTTGCTGGCCAATTAAGAACAGGGATACCATGGTCCTTCAACCAGGTACTGGTAGCTTTGGCACTGTGTGCAGGTGCCAAGTCCTGTTGGAAAATGAAATCTGCATCTCCAAAAAGTTGGTCAGCTGCAGGAAGCATGAAGTGCTCTAAAACTTCCTGGTATGTGGCTGCGTTGACCCTGGACCTCAGAAAACACAATGGACCAACACCAGCAGATGACATGGCACCCCAAACCATCACTGACTGTGGAAACTTTACACTGGACTTCAAGCAACGTGGATGAAGTGCCTCTCTTCTTTTCCTCCAGACTCTGGGACCTTGATTTCCAAAGGAAATGCAAAATTTACTTTCATCAGAGAACATGACTTTGGACCACTCACCAGCAGTCCAGTCCTGTTTCTCTTTAGACGCTTCTGACGCTGTCTGTGGTTCAAGAGTGGCTTGACACAAGGAATGCGACAGCAGAAACCCATGTCTTTCATACGTCTGTGTGTGGTGGTTCTTGAAGCACTCACTCCAGCTGCAGTCCACTCTTTGTGAATCTCCCCCACATTTTTGAAGGGGTTTTGTTTCACAATCCTCTCCAGGGTGCGGTTATCTCTCTTGCTTGTACACTTTTTTCGACCACATCTTTTCCTTCCCTTCGCCTCTCTATTAATGTGCTTGGACACTGAGCTCTGTGAACAGCCAGCCTCTTTAGCGATGACCTTTTGTGTCTTGCCCTCCTTGTGCAAGGTGTCGATGGTCGTCTTTTGGACAACTGTCAAGTCAGCAGTCTTCCCCATGATTGTGTAGCCTATAGAACTAGACTGAAAGACCATTTAAAGGCTTTTGCAGGTGGTTTGAGTTAATTAGCTGATTAGAGTGTGGCACCAGGGGCCATCAATTTTGAACCTTTTCACAATATTCTAATTTTCTGATATGATGAATTTGAGATTTTCATTTGTTGTCATTTGTAATCATCAAAGTTAAACAAAATAAACATCTGAAATATATGAGTTTGTATGTAATGTATGAATATAATATACAAGTTTCACTTTTTAAATGGAATTACTGAAATCAATCTACTTTTTCATGATATTCTAATTTTATGACCAGCACCTGTATATATATATATATATATATATATATATATATATAGTGAAAGCATACCAAGCCATCTAGATTCAACAGTAAAAGGGGCATTTTGTGTGACCACCAGGGGCAGAGCTAGCTTGGGGGTCAGGGGTGGCCATGGCCGCCCTTAGCCAATCATTGGCCACCCATGTAGGCACCTCTACAATTTATTTCCCTCTAATACGAATGGTGACAACAGTAATACTCTCAAGTGCAATATTCAAAACATTTTAATTGTTCATATATTAACAATTACTTGACAACAAAAACACTGTGGTTAATTCTGCACATCAATATACTAACGTTAAAGATGATATGTACAGAATTCAAGCAGAAATAGATTTTGTGTTTTATGAGGTAAAGGGAAAATGATGTGTCTCTGTAAGTCATCTAGGAGTCTTCAGTGAAATCATAGATACATAACTATTTTAATAGAAACGTTAATAAATAATCAATTTATGTAGATATTAGTATTTGTAAATATCAATTTTATGCAGAATGATTAATGATAAAAGTAGGTAGGTAATCACAATGGAAAAGATGTTCGTCCAGAACTCAAACCAAAAAGAATTTTATCCACCATATCTTTTATCTAGAAAGCGCAGATGTTTGAATATATTCCTCTATTTGTTAGTAAAGGCTATGGGAAAGTATAGTTTGTCTGTTTAATTGAGAAAATACTAGTTAACACTAACATGTTAACACTGTGTGCGGTGGTTTTCTCAGATTTTGATCATTACATTGTTTGTTCTAACAAAAATAGTTTTAAGCAACTAGATTGGTTGGAAAAACAACCAATCTATTCTTAGAATATATCCAAACTCTATCCAGCTGACAGCAACTCCTACAAACTCCAACATCTTGACTGAATCCTGAGGCTGTTTAAATGCCTGTCAAAATTCTTGCGCTTCCCGAACCACTTCCCGAAGTGGTCAAGTGATATCATTGTAGCGAGGCCTAAGACTTCATCAATTTTGGCCCCTCCTCTAAATGAATCATGCCTCGACTGGGGGTGTAAAGAAGGGGCGTTTGGGAAAACGCCTCCTTCATTACTCGACACACGCCTCAAAGCCTCGGCTAATCTCATAACATCACTAAGTATTGGTTCTACACTGGTTTATGCTTCGGGTGAATTGGAGAACTTTGTCTGGAACTTTTCCAGCTTAAAGGGAAACACCGTATTTTTACATTGGCCCCTTGATTTTATATTATTACATCATGTTCTACTTACCCATATTAGTTTTGTGGCATTTGGAGCTGTTCTGAAGATATTCGGTTTTGTAATCCAAGTAACGTCTTCCTATGGGCAACGAGTTGAAGGCACAAACTAAACTGTTCATAATTTATTCTTTATGGTACGCCAGCATTCATAACATGTAGATGAATCACTGACCCCAGACATCCGTGGTTATATATTTTATATTCATATATTTTTTTAAAGAAAGCAGAGTACAGTGAGGGCAGAGGGTAAGGAATCAAGGTGGAGAAGAATAAGAGGATCAGATAGAAAGGAAGGGAAGAGATGGTTTAGATGGAAGGAATGATTAAAGAAATCACAGAATAAAAGAAAGATGAAGGGAATCAGAGGGAAGGACTGAAAGAGGACGTGGAGAATGTTATGTGGCTTATCTGGAACAGCAAGAAGAAGGAAACTTGCTAAAATAAAACCCTGGTATTGAATCAAAAGTTTTAGGAAATCCATGTAGAGAAAACATTTATCCTTTCAGGAGGTTGCTACTAAATGTGAGCCTGGTTCTGTTGGAGGTTTCTTCCTGTTAAAAGGGAGTTTTTCCTCTCCACTGTGGCTACAAGCATGCTTAGTGTGAGGGATTGTATCCGAGTCAATGAGTCGATGCAATGAACTGGTTTTCCTTAGAAAGAAAACTTTGAAACTGTATGATCTGGTGAACTGTAAAGTGCCTTGAGATGACATGTGTTGTAAATTGGCTCTATATAAATAAATTGAATTGAAACAGTGACACCACATTTTTTGACACAAAACTCAAAAACAAGAGATTTCTAGGTATCCATGTATGCATTTTCTTCCCCTTTACTATTTTTGCAATTCTTTGTCTCAGTCTTTTACAAATGTTGGGATCCAGAGGTTTGCCCTCCAGAGGGCGACGTGGATCCCTTTCTGTGGGCCTCTGTTGTCTGTTGGGATCCAGAGGTCTGCCCTCCAGAGGGCGATGTGGATCCTTTTCTGAGGGGTTCCTCTGTCGGTTGGGATCCAGAGGCTTGCCCACCAGAGGGCGCCGTGGATCTTCTCCTGAGAGCTGGTGCTCATTAGAAGCAGCTGATCCCCATCTGCTGATTAAAGAGCTCTCCCTTTATAAGCTGAGTGAGAGCTTCCCTCTGAGCCGGATTGTTGTCCTTTCCATGGAAGCAAGCCTGAGCCACCCTGCCTGTTTAACCCTGCCTGTCTGAACCTGCAAACCTGTGAGTTTGAACCTGTAAACCTGTACCAGAACCTAACCTGCTCTGTCCTCTCTGCCTCCCAGGAAGAACCCTGTGTCTATCCAATAAAATATTGGACTTTAATCCTGCCTCTGTGTCCGTGAGTTCTGCATCTGGGCTAGTAAACCTGCCACATCATGACAACAAATCCCTAATGAAATTGCAACATGCTTATATAGTAAAAAAAGAAATATTGTTTTTCTTTGTTTGGTGCAGTTTTTTATGTTTTATTTTTCACCTTCTTAAAACCCAACCCATATATTTTTTAAAGATAAACTGTTGTTGCCCAGCCTGCTTATAACCTTCATGTTTTTGTCTTGCCACTCTCTTTCTTAGGCATGAGATTGTCTCTCTCTTTCTCTCTCTCACACACATACACATACAGTACATAATCATTCAAATCCACACACAGCAGCATAAAAGGCAGTCATAACAGATTTGAATAATTGATTGTCAGTGAAATTGCTTGGCTCTAGGGTTTCCAGCTCATCATTGTCCCTGCTTCGGGTCAATGGGTGGTGAGGAAAAAGTAAACTTCTCATGCAAGTTACTTATCATGTGCCAAACCCTCAGTGCACATGCACAAAGACATATACCTGGAGATGCATCCTCCCCCTTCATTCCCAAGGTAGTGCATGAATTTAAACAGGGTACCACTCTCAGGATGACGAATATGCAGCAATGGTGAGGAAGCATTAAAACCTGACGCATACATTCAACGGCAGCTCACATCACCTATTGATGTTGCTATCAGCTTTTCTAGAAGATTCAGGACCATGAGATAAAGATGCCTGGAGAAAACCTGATCACCTCAGAGAATGACAGTAAGAATTTCTTCATGTTTTCATTACAGGTTAAACATAGCTGCTCTGTTTTTACAAAATAGTGCAACTCAAGATTAATTGAACTAGAGGTTAATTAGTTTTGATTTCTAACCTCTTAAAGTTAACCTCTTAAATGTCACCTGATCAAAATCTAGTTTTGTACAGACTCGTATATCCTTGGGTGTTTAGGATTAAAGTAAAGAAACAGTATTATTGACTCCAAATTCTGATTGCTTTGAAAGCAGTAAAATATTAATCACATGCACATTCATTAAATACAGTCTTATATTATTTAGACCCCTGGCCCTTTTTCACATTCTGTCACATTATAACTGAAAATATCAGAGTATGTAAATTGTATCTCATGCAAGAAATTAACATAATACATGACTGAGAAATCAAAGCCCTTCATAAAAGCTCTCTTTTTGCATTCATCACCTTCATTTAGTATTGTCAACAAACATTTCGTTGCCATTACAGTCGTAAGTCTTTTGTGGTATATCTCTACCAGTTTTGCACGACCTGACACTAAAATTCGCCTCCTTTGTTCCTTGCAAACATCAAAGTTTAAGGAAAGCTTCTGTTAACATACATTTTACACATTGATTCATTCTAAATTATATTCATGCTTTGACCTATTCATATGAATTTCAGCTTTGGCTTTATGTTTAGGGTTGTCCTGCTGGGAGCTGAACCTCTTCTTCAGTTTCAAGTCTGCTCTAGCCCCTTAATGTTTCCTTCCAGGATTGATCTGTATTGAGCCCCATCAATCTTCTTACCAACCCTTATCAGCTTGCTTGACCCTACTAAAGATAAGCATCCTCCAGCATGATGCTGCCACAACATATCTGTCCAAAGGGTTTGTGTGTTAAGGGTTAGTTTCTCACCTCAAACTCTATTATAGTCTGCTGCTATGGGCTTAGACTGCTGGAAGACATGGGGACCACTTTTCGTTATTCTGCTTCATTCTCTTACTATTATCATATTCTGCTGTATTTTTAGGCTCCACTCATACCTTTATATTCTCTGTACTCTTCCCGTCATAGGGGCTTCATCTGGTCTGGTCCGCTTGGCTCTTACACAACCCTGGAAATAAATCAGCTGGGCTACTGCCATTAACACCATTGTTTAGAGAAGTTGGAATTGAGCCTGTATTTTTAGTGTAGTCCTATTTCATTTACTGGCTTGGAGCTCGGATGTGTCTTTCCTGTAGAGGGCCACCTGTGGAGCTGGTTAACATTTAACTTTTATATCTCTGCTTGTTGTTGTATGTCTGCTTCTATCTCTTTGAACCCCAGTCAGCCTCGGCAGATGGCCGCTCACACTGAGTTTTTCCTTTCTACTCTTGCTGCATTCATGCTTGGTGGGAGGGATAGCTGAAGAGTCAATGAGTCAATGCACTCAGGTTGGATTTCCTTAGATAGAAACTTTTGAACCAATTTGACTGAATGATCTGTTTGAATCGTCTTTGCAAAGGGCCTGAATATGACGTGTTGTGAAATGATGCTATATAAATAAACCAAATGTAATAATTTCAGGCTAGAAGTTACATTTTGATTTGAAAGGGAGTTTCTTATACATTGATGTTGAAATTGCCCTTCTCGGTCAATAACATCATGAAGGCCCGGTGTATGGAAAGCATGATGTATGTTCATGTTCTCCCACCTCTGGAGCAAATCCCTGCAGCTCTACCAGAGCTACCAAAGTCCTTTTGGATCCATCTTTGATTTCTCAATGAGACCTTAAAAGTTTGGGATATTCATTTGTAACCAAGCCCTAAACTGAACTTGCCTTCACAAGCTGCTTCCTGATCTATGTTCCTTGGTCTTTGTGGTGTTTGTTCACCAAAGGTCTCTAACAAAGGCCTTCAAAGAATGGCTGAATTTATACACATATTAGATCACAAAGACTCTGTAGACTCTGCTTCCTAATTAGGGGACACCGGTCCAACTTTCCCAGTGGATTAATTTGGGGGTATCAGAGAAAAGAAAATGAAATACATTTGTTTTTAATGAAAATCGTGTATGATTTTTCTCCCTTTTGCAAAGATATGATAATTCATGTTGGGGTATTAGTTTTGTGGTTGTAACTTGAAAAAATATGGAAAAGTTCAATGGTGTCACTACTTCTTTCATGCCACTTTAAATTTGTGCCTCCCATCTCATCCCATTTCCTGTCTGGAGCTGGTATACTCTCTCCTGTCCTTGGATGCCTTCCTCACTCTACTTCATCAGGCCATTGTTTGACTCTTTTGTGCCCCTTCACTGCATTTGACCGTAATGACCTGTGTGCTGCCCACTCGGGTTACACTAAGGACACACATCAAAAGGCCAACTACATAAATATCTATTCAGTCCGTCATTGGTCCTCTTTGTTTTCCTCTTCGCCCTCATACACTGCAGTACAATAGTGTCATGTTCACAAAAAGGTTTTTTCACAACCAAGCAAGGGGTCAGTGTGGCATTGACCATATAAAATTTTGACAGGATTTATCACAGTAAGGTAATTCAAGAAGCGAGTGGTAAACTGTGTTGCATGGATATATGGATACAGTTATATGCATGATTTCTCTTAGCTTTCTGAGGTGTTGTTGAAGTGCCTTGATGAATGAGTTCTGTTAAATATATTCCAATAGTTTCTATGCTTTGTGAAGGAAAACACAAAGCATAGAAACTTTTGTTGTTCATGAAATGAACAACAAAAAATTAACATTACAAATGTGTAAAAAGCAATAGCCTGGTTAAAGGTATTTTTTAACCCCTAAAGCCCAACCAAAATGCATGTTTGGCAGACTAAAAGAAATGCTTATCTTTTGCTCCTCATTTAATCTCTTACATGTATTTCCTTGCCCTCCACTCCACAGCTCCTATTTTGTTGTTTAGGTCACCAGAGGTTTTATAATCTGTGGGTAATTTCAGTTTTTCTCAGTTGGTTAAACACTGATCCTGAAAAATAGCACACATTTCCAAAAGTATTGCACACCATTTCCTCAAAACAGGACACAATTAATAAAGCAATGCACACTTGTGCCAAAGTACACAAGATTTGCACACAGTGATCGATATTACCACACTGCACTGCAAAATACAATACACCATTCTCTCACTGTTTGATTAGAACACAAATGACTGTACATTACTAAAATAGAAATAATCTTACACTTTTTGAAAGTCATGTACTATGACTCAAACGTTTGTTCAAATTAGCAAAAAATTAGTAAAAGATATTTTTTCCCTAAAAGCGTAAATGTAAAAAAATATATAGAAAAAAAAACCTCCCCACATTTTCATTTTGACATTTCACATCAACAGTTTTCTCTATGAAGGTGGTCTGTTATGTGACACAAAACAAAACATAAAAATCCTGCCATTAAAAAAACATAATTAGTCTTTTGCAATGGGGGCATTTAAAAAAAAAATTATCATTACCTTAATGGCCAAGTACATTTCCACAAACAAAAGCCTGACTTCGGTTTTTCATTGCTGCTATTAAGAGTAGAAAAAGCCACATTGTGAAACAACAAAGTTCAAAGGGCTAAAAGGTATGAAATTAAGTATAAGAACTTAATAAATAGGTTAATTAAGTTTATCAGGTAAAAAAATGAACAGGTTCTGACCAGGCTGTGTGGGGTCTGCAGAGGTGTTAATTGCTCTTTTTTTGGCCCTAGACTTCTACCTGGTAGGTATCTATCTGTGCGTTATTGTGTAAATATCCAACCAAGTTTTGTTTTTACTGTACTGGGATGCACAGGCAGATCATCAGTTTATTATTTTTCTTCCACAGCTGACATTGAACTGGATTTTGCAGGTGAGTTACTACCTAAGATCTCATGGTTATAAGTAAAAAGTGCTGACTGCTATCCTCATCTACAAAATGTACATAAGTTACATCATTTGGACATTGAACATGATTTTATATGCAAAGACTATATTTATATTATTATAAGAAAATGTTGTATTGGTGAACCTGGGTTGAAAGTATGGCTATTTAAACTACCACATTTTTCTCCAAGATGAAGAAGAATTTCAAAAGAATCATGAGAAGACAAGAAAAAAACGTAGTAGAAGAAATGATGGAGAAACAACGAATAGGGAAAATGGGAGGAGAAAACGATCATCTAAATCTACACAACGAATAAGAGAGGAATCACAATCCAGGA
>NW_024038955.1:0-20381 GCF_016077235.1 Cyprinodon tularosa
CCCTGAATAAAATAACTATGTATAATGATTCTCTAGAAAAGTCACATTATATTAATAGTATTATCTTGAATAAACATACCGTGACTCTAAAATAAGTTATTCATTTGTGACATTGACTTCTGTCTTGTGATTTATCTTAAGTTTTTAACCTGTCAAGTTTTTTTTAGATTTTTAACATTACAATTTATATTTTTCAAGCACACATCAGTTTAAAGCAAAGTTTAGTTTGAAAAGAAAGTGCAGGAAGGATTGAAAAGCATGTTAACACAGTAATGTAGGCTTGAGTTCATTATCTGACGCATGTATATACACACCAGGAACCTGGAAAGTTAAAAAATACTGAATTACAAAAAACAGTCATTGATGTATTTACAAAAATTAATATTAGGAACTATATTTATCAAACATTTTACTGGGCAAGTGAAAATTGTTTTCTGGGCAAATGAAATGTGAAAGTCACTTGCCCGAACGGCAAGTGGTAAAAATCCTTATTGCCAACCCCTGAAGTGTAATACGTTACATCATTCTGTTATTTACATCTATTTTTGGTTTGTTCTGGTCTTAAATTGGATTGCTAGTTTAAAAGAAGTTTTGTAGCCGTTAGCTAATAAAGTAATGGTACTCAAGGACAATGAAAAATGCATACTCTGTTAAATCAGTCTTTGATTATATCAATCTTTAGCAGTTAATGAGAATCTATCTAAATCTATCCAAACACGTTTAGACAAACACAATTTAGAATCTAAATTGTGAAATCTTTTTTTTTTTAAACACAGCCTTACTCATTAGATCGACCCCCAGTTTCTGTGCCGCTAGGTAATCGTACCTCTGCTATCAAACTAAAAATGTCGTAAATGGAGAGAGTGAAAGGCTCTGTGAGCTGGTCGGGAGTAAAGTGCCTGATTTTTATTTAAGGAGATGCTATCAAAACGAGTCGCTCTCAGACATCAGAACAGCATTGGAAAAAAGGAGCAACATGAGGAAGGATTCAGATCAAAACATCCAAGACTGGAACTGATTGGTGGAAATGAGAAAAGAAAGATTTAAAGCCTGTAAGTGAAGCAGCATCTAGTTGTTATTATCTGAAGCTCAACCTTCAACAACAAAGAAAAGAAAATCCCAAAACTGATTGGAGATTAAAATGTTAGGATTTAAAAGGAAGCTTTCCCACATGATGACACATTTCCTTTTATCTCAGTGAAGAATGGACTCATTTCAGCAGTAAATGTGGTTTCCATTGATACGCTGCATGGAATCTGTGGGGAAATACGGATCTGATCCATCAGCTGTCTCAGTGTGGCAGTATGCCCTGCGGGCTTTGAATGCACCATACAAGTGCCGATCCAATTGGTCGTGGCGCTGTCTGTATACCCTCACCTGGTCATCATGTTGTCCTTCCGGTTCAGACCTGGTAAGTAGTAATTTCTATCCTCAAGGAGCTTTATGGATGTAATGAGTCACATGTTGCATTACAGGAGGCCTTCTTCTACAGAAAGCAACTAGAGGGTGAAATATTACAGGAGTTTTCCCTTGCTTTGATGAGCCTCATGGAGAGGATAAAAGCCCAGGCACCTAGGGAAATGCCTAATGCTGAAGTTCTTTTGCGTGACCAATTTATTGAATATGTTCTTGATGGTGCGCTCCGTCGTGCACTTAAACAGTATGTACGTCTGAAACCGGCAGCGACATTGCTTGATGTCAGAGGTGAGGCTATGAGGTGGGAATTAGAGGGCTTGCCAGCTAGTTTGCGAGGTCGGAGTAATTCTCTGCCTCCAGAGCCCAGTTTCCAGTTTGCTGTGCGTGGTGGGTTACCAGCAATTGCTAGCCCCACTGGGAGAGAGATTAATGAGATAAAAGAGCTGTTAAAACAGCAACAGGAGCAGCTTAATCAGCTTGCACAAAGCATTACTCTCCTCCAAACTGCACAAGAGCGTAGCCGCTCTCAACGTTACAGTCCTGTTATATGTCGACGATGCCAACAACTCGGACATATTGCTAGGGAGTGCAGGGCACCAGCTGTGCCCTCCAATCAGCCATCAGGGCAACGTCAGGGAAGCCAGCTTCCGGAAAACTAGCGCCCACCGTGTTGCAGAGCCACAGCTCGGGTGAAGTATCCATAGGCTCAATGACTGGTTTGTGTTCAGAAGATGCACCTAAATTAATTGCTTCTTGACCACATATTGAAGTAACCATGGCTGGAGTAAAGGTGCCTTGCCTGGTCGATACGGGTTCAATGGTGTCTACTGTTACAGAGAGCTTCTTTAATGAATTCTTTGAGCCAGGGGGTGAAGAGCGTTTGAGAGCTTGCCACTGGCTACAGTTAAAAGCAGCCAACGGTTTACCTATCCCTTACATCGGTTACTTGGAAGAATCTATTGAAACGTGGCAAGTTGATGCCCCACTGTGGAGTGTTGGTGGTGAGAAACCCTCCTGACAGCGGGTCGGTTGCCGTTCCTGGTGTGTTGGGGATGAATGTCATAAATAAGTGTTACAGAGAGCTATTTGGACAGCATGGTAATGCTTTGTTTAATATGACTCCAGTGGTGGATTCTCCAAAACCTTGGTTAATGCTTTACAGAAATGTCATGCAGCGGAAAAGCAGCAGATTCCTACCCAGCCTAGTAAGGTTAGGGTGCGTGGAAGGAAGGCCTGCCGCATTCCAGGAGGTGTAATGAAGATTGTGCCTACCACCTGCTGTGAGAGATACTCAGGCTCTACTGTCTTGTTTGAACGATCTGAATCTGGCTTACCAGCTGGTTTGTTAGCATCTCCTGCCCTAGTTCTGGTGATCCAGGGGACTGCTTATGTCCCAGTGGTAAATGTGGGCCACACAGATGTGTTGCTTTACCCTCGTACCACTGTGGGAACTTTAAATAGTGTTGGCGTAGTGAGTCTCCCTGCGGGTGTAACTGAAGTCCCATTATGTGTAACTGTGTCCTCCCAAACAGTGACTGCTCCCACCACAGATGGGATTAAGGAGATTGATCTATCATCCTTGCCTGAGGAGGAACAGGGTCGGGTGCGTGCACTATTGAGCAAATACACTTCTGTGTTTGCCATTAATGAACAGGATTTGGGTTGTACCAACCTGATTAGCCATGACATTCCTCTTCTTGATGAGGTTCCCGTTCGGCAGCGCTACCGTCGAATTCCTCCCTCAGAGTATGAACTTGTGAAGGACCACATAAATCAGCTCTTGGCAGCAAATGTAATTAGGGAAAGTTCCAGCCCCGATGCATCACCAATTGTGCTGGTTCGCAAAAAGGATGGGAGCATTAGGCTCTGTGTTGATTATCGTCAACTTAACATCAAAACACGGAAGGATGCTTTTCCACTCCCTTGTATTGAGGAGTCCCTTGATGCTTTGACAGGGGCCCGGTGGTTTTCCACAATGGACTTGGCCAGTGGTTATAATCAGGTTCCTGTCACAGAGAGTGATCGCCATAAAACTGCGTTTTGTACACCTTTTGGGCTTTTTGAGTGGAATTGCATGCCTTTCGGCCTATGCAATGCCCCAAGCACGTTCCAACGATTGATGCAGCGCATTTTTGGTGACCAACAATGCCAATCCCTCTTGCTATATTTGGATGACATTGTGGTGTTTTCATCCTCTGTACAGCAACATCTTGAGAGGATTTGGTGTTAGGGCGGCTTCAGAAGGAGGGCCTTAAAGCCAAGCTGAGTAAGTGTCATTTGTTCCAGCAGGAGGTGCACTATCTGGGCCATGTAATTTCTGACCAGGGAGTAGCCACTGACCCAGCCAAAATTGAGGCAGTAGCAAATTGGCCTGTGCCCACCACAGCCACTGAGTTGCGTTCCTTTCTGGGATTCGCTAGCTACTACCGTAGGTTTGTGGAAGGGTTTGCTAAGATGGCTGCCCTTTGCATCGTAGAGCGGCAGAGCTAACTGGGAAAGGGTCTAAAAAGAAGGCTGCCCAGAGCATTGGTGGAGCCTGGACAGAGGAGTGTCAACAGAGTTTTGAGGCTATTAAAACAAAGCTCACTTCTACTCCAGTCCTTGCTTATGCAGATTTTTCCCTCCCTTTCATTTTAGAGGTGGATGCAAGCCACAGTGGGTTGGGAGCGGTCTTGTCACAAGAACAAGATGGTAAGATAAGACCCATTGCTTTTGCTAGCCGTGGTTTAAGATCTAGTGAGCGAAATATGTCAAATTACAGCTCAATGAAATTGGAGCTGTTGGGCCTGAAATGGGCAATGACAGAAAAATTTTGAGATGACCTTTTGGGTCACAGGTGTATTGTCTACACAGATAATAATCCTCTGAGCCATTGTGAATCCGCTAAGCTTGGAGCAGTGGAGCAGCGCTGGGCAGCCCAGCTGGCTTCCTTTAACTTTGAGTTAAAATATAGGCCTGCTAAGTCCAATCAAAATGCTGATTCCTTGTTTCGTCATCCTTGTCCGGATCCCCCGGAAGTGACATCTCTGGGTTCAGGTACTCTGGTACCTCAGCCATTGCAGCAAGCTGTGCAGAGGGAGCAAACTCAAACCACCCAGTGCTCTGTAACTGTATTTCCTTCTTTGGACTCTGGTGATCTCCATGTCTTCCAGCAGGCTGATCCGGTCCTTCAAGAAATTCTTTCCTTTTGGCAAAGAAGAGAGTGGCCAACCCGTATGGAGCGGCAAGGGCTTTCACAATCTGCCCTTACATTGCTCAACCAGTGGGATCGCCTGACTGAAGTTGATGGTCTGATATATCGGCAGGTGTTTCGCCCAGATGGCGGTGGAACAGTATACCAACTCCTCCTGCCAAAAGCCCTAACAAAGGATATCCTGAATCAGGTCCATCAGGAGCATGGGCACCAGGGTGTGGAGCGGACTTTAGCGTTGCTACGGTCTCGCTGCTATTGGCCAGGTATGTCAAAGGAGGTAGCAGACTGGTGTAAAACCTGTGAGCGATGTCAGGTTGCCAAGGATGGCAAACCACCTGCTAGTGGCTTCTTGGGTCATTTGCTGGCATCAAAACCAAATTGAATTTTGGCCATGGATTTTACTTTGTTGGAGCCAACTTCATCCGGGCTAGAAAATGTTCTGGTAATGACTGATGTTTTTTCAAAATACACATTAGCTATCCCCACCCGGGATCAGCGCGCTTCTACCGTAGCGCATGTGCTGGTTACTGAATGGTTTGCAATATTTGGAGTGCCAGCACGCATCCATTCAGACCAGGGCCGCAATTTTGAAAGCACTTTGATCCAACAGCTTTGCAGTCTGTATGGTATCATTAAATCTCGTACCACGCCTTACCATCCAGCTGGTAATGGACAATGTGAACGCTTTAACAGGACGCTTCACAATCTGCTGAGAACTTTGCCCACATCCCAGAAAAGAGACTGGACGGCATGTTTGCCCCAGTTGCTCTATGCATACAATACCACCCCGCATCAGTCAACGGGTGAGTCACCATTTTTCCTCATATTTGGTCAAGAACCATGTCTCCCAGTTGACTTCTTGCTGGGAAGAGTTCAAAACCCAGTAGCCGGAACTGTTCATGAGTGGGTAAAGGAACACCAGACCCGCTTGCATATAGCATTTGAGGGTGCTAGAGAAAAACTGAAGATTTCTGCCAGACACAGAAAAGCAAATTATGATAAAAACATCAAAGAAGCTCCCCTTGAGGAGGGACAATTTGTACAAATCCAAAATCTGGGGAGTAGGTCGGCAGAAAACTCAGGATGTTTGGAGTTCAGTGAAACGTATTGTTACTGAAGTCCCCAGAGAGGGTGGCACAGTGTACTTAGTGGCACCGGTTCATGACCCGACCAGGGTAAGAAGGGTACATCGCTCTTTGCTGAAGGCTCTAATTGGGGCTGAGGCACCTGTTCCAGTTCCTGAAGTTGCATCTGTTTCAGATGACGAGCAGTCATTGGAGGGTGATTTGTTCCTGAGGCCGTGGCCTCAGGAGCAGGTAACATCTGCCCCACCCGTTGCTGTGGCTTCTGGTGGTGGTCCTTCGGTGACAGGGCCTGATGGGGCTCCTTCTGGCGTAACCGCCGAGCAGCCTGCCTCGTTACCACTCGAATCAGCTGCAGAGCCTGGTCCCAGCGAGGTGCCCGTGCGTAGATCAGTACGATCAACGGCTGGTCAGCATCGTAATATCTACCATCTTCCAAGGCCAACAGTAAGAGAAACGCCTTCATCTAGTACCATGTCTGCTGTATTTCGGCCTTGGTGTTAAGTTGGATCATCGTCGGGACGCCGATGCAGTTTGGGGGGGTGGAATGTGGCAGTATGCCCTGCGGGCTTTGAACGCACCATACAAGTGCCGATCCAATTGGTCGTGGCGCTGTCTGTATATAAAGGGCCCTCCCTCACCTGGTCATCATGTTGTCCTTCCGGTTCAGACCTCGGTGTTTCCTGGCGCAGTACGCCAGCTGCATACGGATGCGCGCTTGAATGATGCGCTTTAAACTAAACACTGATTAAGCATTCTTGTGGTAAGAGTTATTTTATACTCTTATTCTGTTAGCCTAGCCGTAGCTCAGTTTTACTGATATATATGCAGGTGTCCCATACAAGCTGTCTGATTCTTCTCTTTGCCAGAGGCACTACATAGAGTTCAGTGGTAAGTGAAAAGCTCATTCTTCACATGCTTCTAGATTCTATATTTTTTTGACATGCATGTTTGATTAGACGCTGCTGTTTGTCCTTGGCCGGCTGCTTCGTCTGCTGTTTCCGGCCGGCAGTCCGCCTGTAGGCGTCCGTCGCCGGCTGCCTGTTACTTTCGCTGTCGGCTCCGTGCCCGCCGTCCTGGTCAGTGTGAAGCTGCTTCCTGTCTCTCGTCCAGTGTGACTGATTCGGGCCGGTCTGTGACTGGCGTGTACAGATTCTTCTGGTGAATCTTTTGCAGTGTCTGCTGCGGCGTGGGGGTTCATCCCCAAACTGACTTTATTGAAACTACTGCTGCTTGATTTTTGTGAACTGAACGTTTTTTTAATATGAAATGTGTGATTTGACTGTCTTTTTATTTTGACAGAAACGGCCAGCTCCTGGTGTTGGTGGTGGACCTTCTGGGTGGTGGTACTCCTTTTGGTTTGTGCACGATTTTCTTTTTGTTTTTTTTGCTGTGTTCTTTTGTAGGTCACTACCCTGATTTACACTGCCAGCCTGGAGTTGAGCTGTGACTGTTATTTTAATGTGTGAGTGGTTTTAAATAGCTTTGTTCCAATACTGTAATAAAATTATTGAATCTGGTGAGATTGTCTCAAGCCTGCTCTTTAGCGGGCCTGTGTGCCTTCAAGGTAACTTTCCAGGGAAATTATTGCAACCTTACATTAAATTTGCAGTTACCAATTTGGATCACTCTGTACCACTACATCAGGTCTAGAGTACATCGTAGGAACACTTCAGCTGTGAGGAACAGGATCTAGAGCCCCAGGATGATGCAGCTGATACTCATCTAGAGTTTCTCCCAGCAGATGTTTTCCTCTCAGCGGGCTGCTGAACTGTCGTCCTGTAGCAGGTCTACTATCTCTGCTTCCTCACAGCTCTTTGCTCTGACGATGATGGACATGTTGGAGTCTAAGTGGACAGGTGTCCTGTTGTGGGAAAATTTATATCTTTCTCTATTTATATATTAATATTCATATTTACTCACTATAAAGGTTTTCACTCCGTCTGTTTCTCTCTCAAGGCCACACCATTCCCTGCAGAATGTTGTTTGTAGACCAGAATTATTACAATGTTGTTTGTAGACCAGAATTATTACAGAAAAAAAAGTAAGTAGGGCATAAAATAAGGTCAAATTAAAAGTTTAAAAGCTGAAAAAACTTAAAATAGAATAAAATGGAGGAATTAACCTAAAGTTAAATAAAGAAAACATACAAAATTAAATAGAGAAAAGTAAGGTTGATGATAAAAACTAAATTTGAGAAAATTAGATGAGAAAAGTTTGTGACGAGAGGGAAACGTGACTTAAAGTGACTGAAGGATGAAGTGGGGCGACTGACGAGACGACATTCCTTTCCTGAAAAGGCTTCTTCTTTTATATGGTAAAGATGAACAACTGTATTTTATCTTATTATTTTTATTATTAATTTGAAATATTGAAACTCCTTAAACTAATCATTGTTTTTTTTACTCCCTGCCCTTCAAACATGGACTCCCTGATCGGAGCCGCTCCTTGTTGGAATTCAGACCTGGAGGAGTTGCCCCCCCTCCTATCAGCCGACCGGAGAAAGACAGCCTGCTTCAAGCATCAATCTCCCCCCACCCCCCCAAGGCACACACACCGACACAGCAACCGGATGGAAATGATGGGTTAAAATCTGGGGAAAGCAACACAAAAGGATTTTCATCTGCTCTGAACCCCTGACCCTAATAGCTCACCTGAGCTGCAACCTGCTCCACAATGTGTGTGTGTGCAAAAAACATGAGGACAGAGACACTGGGGAATTTCTTTTTTTGTGGGGAAACAAGGAGGAGGTGCACCAACATAAGGCTTTCCTTCTCTCCGGTGCTAAATTATTTTTTAATCATTGAATTATTTTTTTTTGTTTGAGAAGTGGCTGACCTTTTGGACTGAGGTGGTGGAGCTCCAGGACTGAAACCGCCTGTTGGCAGAAATCAGTAAAGGGTAAAGTGATCGATTATATATTTTATTTTATTTCCTTTTATTTTATTTCATTTTCCATTTCCATAGACTTCCAACTATTCAAGAAAAGTTTGATAACTTTCTCTTATTAGATTCCTTTCTGCATCTTGCAATGAAGAAAATGCTTGCTGACAGACTGACTTTATCTGTGGGAAAATGTCTAATGAGGGTGATAATGTACGGCCTGGTTGGCTTTCACTAAACCATGATTCTTTTAGTGTAATTTCTGATCAAATTAGAACCAACCTTAAATATCTAAACCAAAAATTATCTTTTTAAAAGAGAAAAACTCAGCAGCAACTGTCTTTTCCTATGTCGGCTTCAGGACTGGAAAACAAAACGTTTTTTATCAGGCCTGTGGTTGTTTAAAAACAGGACGGGTCTGGTTTTGTTCATTTCCTGCTGTCACCATGTTCCATAATGTTATGGACGGACCTGGAGATGAAAACTGAGGCAAATCCAGAGAGAGAAAAGGGTCCAAGCATGGTCTGACACAGTAGTAGTAAAATGTGCACAGATTTTAGTCACAAACCAAATTCTCTATTTCCACAGCAGCCACTGGGAGAGATTAGCTTCATCTCTTCATGATTTTGTGGTTGTTGCTTTGTCCCTGTGCCATGAATGTCTGAGGTTCTGACTAAGACAGAGAAAAGCTGACTGTTGCTCTGACTTATGAAAATGCAACAAAACAGCAACTTATAGAGGAAAAAGAATGAATAATATAATCCAATAGGATAAAATCTAAAGTTATGTGTGAGTTTAATCTGAATTAGATTTCACTGAATGAAAACTAAAAGAATTAGATTTTCCTTTCCTCCAAAAATATATGAATACACATGTATATCATTAAAACATATGAACAATGAAATCAGCTATTTTCATCCCTTAAGTGTTTAAGATAAATAAACCTTACAGTTTTACCAAATATATGGGATGTGGTTTGGAAAATGCAACCAAAATATATAAAAGCTATGAGTTTATTAACTAAAATTATAGATTTGCAAAAAATAAATAATTAATTCCTGAAAGATTTGAATCAAAGTGGCATATTTTCCTGAGAGAGTGAAATAATAACAAGTTTTTGGCACATTTAAAACAAGTATGTTTAAAAATAAATAAAACCTAAAACCTGCTTAATGGATTTAAATCTAGGATGATAAAAATGAAAAAACATCCTAACTTTCAGAATTAGGACTGAAATAGCACCTGACATAAAGTTATAAATGGTTGGCTTACAGCAGAATAGTAACTGGTTCGCTGTTTATTGACTAGAGTTAAAGTACCTGCATATAAATAGACAGAAAAGCGTCCATTTTACCGTTGACCCAGTTACAGGAGGTTCGGTAAAGATGTTTAATCATTTATGTTATGGCCATTTGTTTGTGTTTTGTTTGTCTTATCTGTTTGTCTTATGTGTTGTCTTTAGTGTCTGTGGATCCACTCTAACTAGTGTATGTTGTCCATTTGTGAAATGATAGTTTAGCTATTTTTTTTGTCTTGGTGAAATAGAAATGAGGGAATAATTAAGGTTAAACTGTAAAATAAGGACAGTTTCTAGTTTCTGTGGCTCATTCTTCCCCCTAACCTGTTTTCAAAACAAAGCAGGAGTTAAAAGTGTTAAAGATAATGCACAGCTGTTTAAATTGGTAATAAAGGGGATTAATTCTGTAAAAATTCAAAAAATATCCACTGGACTTGGTTTTCAAGATTTGAAGACGTTTCGCCACCTCTCCAGGAAGCTTTCTCAATTCAAATGTCTGGATCCGCAGTGAGTTTGAGTCTTATATAGACAACGCCTTGTATCGCTTGGAAACATGCAATGGTAACCGATGAATGGGTCGTTAGTTCCATCGTTAGCCTGTAATATCTGAACCTGTCTATGATTCTAGGGGTCGGTCGTTAAAGGGGGGATTGCCATTAAGGGGGGGGATTGTATCCTGTAATATCTGAACCTGTCTATGATTGTTAAGGGTTGGTCGTTAAGGAGGTATTGTTCACCGGCTGGGGCGGGTAGGTCCCTCGTTCCTCTGTGATGGGGTGGGGGGTTTGGTGATATCTGGAAGGGATCATGTCTATGATTGAATTGTATGTTTTTGGAAGCTGGAATCTGAGTCCACCACCTCTGTTTAAAGTTGGTTTTTCTCTCTTAACATAGATGGCTTCCTTCACGCCCCTCTCAAACCACCTATTTTCTTTATCCAGAATATGGACATTCTGGTCCTCAAAAGAATGTCCTTTGTCCATAAGGTGTAGGTGTACTGCGGAGTCTTGTCCCGAGGCGGCCGCTCTTCTGTGTTGGGCCATGCGTCTGTGGAGAGGTTGTTTTGTTTCGCCAATATAAAGATCAGAGCATTCCTCGCTGCACTGAACAGCATATACCACTCCGCTCATATTCGGTCTGGGGGTTTTATCTTTAGGGTGCACTAGCCTCTGTTTAAGGGTTTGGTTTGGCTTGAAATGTACTGGGATCTTGTGTTTGGAGAAAATCCTCTTGAGCTTTTCAGACACTCCAGCAACATAAGGGATTGTGATGTTTTTGCGTTTAATTTTCCCATCGCTGTCTTCTGTTGCGTGTCTTTTGGATTTCCTTGCTGATTTGATAAAAGCCCAGTTTGGATATCCACAGTTTCGGAGAGCATCTTTGATGTGTTTCTGTTCTTTTTGCTTCCCATCTGTTTTAGTAGGGACATGTTCTGCCCGGTGTTGTAAGGTTCTGATGACTGAGAGTTTGTGTTCCAGTGGGTGGTGTGAGTCAAAAAGAAGATACTGGTCTGTGTGAGTAGGTTTCCTATACACTTCAATGTTTAGGCTTCCATCTCCTTCCATGCTCACCAGGCAGTCCAGAAAGGGTAGTTTGTTGTCCTTGGCATCCTCTCTGGTGAATTTGATGTTACGGTCAACAGAGTTGATGTGTTTGGTGAAAGCTTCCACTTCCTCTAGTTGGATTTTGACGAAAGTGTCATCCACGTATCTAAACCAGTGGCTTGGTGGTATTCCATTGAAAGTGTCTAAAGCTCTCTTTTCCATTTCTTCCATGTAAAGATTGGCTACAATTGGTGATACTGGAGATCCCATTGCGCAGCCATGCTTCTGTCTGTAAAAATTACCTCTGAATTTGAAATAGGTTGTGGAAAGACAAAGGCCCAGTAGTGTGCAGATCTGGTCCGGAGTGAAATTAGTCCTGTTGTTTAAATCACTATCTTGTTCAAGACGTGTCCTGACTGTTTCCACTGCCTCTGTTATAGGTATGCATGTGAAAAGTGAAGTAACATCAAACGATACCAAGGTTTCTCCTGGAGCCATCCTTAAATGTTTGGCTTTGTTGGCAAAGTCTTTGGAGTTTTCTATGTGATGTGGTGTGTTCCCCACCAAGGGAGCTAAGATATTAGTAAGCTGTTTAGCAATGTTGTATGTTACTGAGTTAATGCTGCTGACGCTGGGCCTGAGTGGTGCCCCTTCTTTGTGAATTTTTGGAAGTCCATATAAGCATGGAATTTCCTCCCCTGGATATAATCTGAAATAGGCTGTGCTGTTAATTACCTTGTCTTTTTCAAGTTGTTTGAGATAGTCTATTATTTTCTACAAAAAGAAAATAATAGACTATGATAATATGATAATAATAGTGGAAGCTTTCACCAAACACATCAACTCTGTTGACCGTAACATCAAATTCACCAGAGAGGATGCCAAGGACAACAAACTACCCTTTCTGGACTGCCTGGTGAGCATGGAAGGAGATGGAAGCCTAAACATTGAAGTGTATAGGAAACCTACTCACACAGACCAGTATCTTCTTTTTGACTCACACCACCCACTGGAACACAAACTCTCAGTCATCAGAACCTTACAACACCGGGCAGAACATGTCCCTACTAAAACAGATGGGAAGCAAAAAGAACAGAAACACATCAAAGATGCTCTCCGAAACTGTGGATATCCAAACTGGGCTTTTATCAAATCAGCAAGGAAATCCAAAAGACACGCAACAGAAGACAGCGATGGGAAAATTAAACGCAAAAACATCACAATCGCTTATGTTGCTGGAGTGTCTGAAAAGCTCAAGAGGATTTTCTCCAAACACAAGATCCCAGTACATTTCAAGCCAAACCAAACCCTTAAACAGAGGCTAGTGCATCCTAAAGATGAAACCCCCAGACCGAATATGAGCGGAGTGGTATATGCTGTTCAGTGCAGCGAGGAATGCTCTGATCTTTATATTGGCGAAACAAAACAACCTCTCCACAGACGCATGGCCCAACACAGAAGAGCGGCCGCCTCTGGACAAGACTCCGCAGTACACCTACACCTTATGGACAAAGGACATTCTTTTGAGGACCAGAATGTCCATATTCTGGATAAAGAAAATAGGTGGTTTGAGAGGGGCGTGAAGGAAGCCATCTATGTTAAGAGAGAAAAACCAACTTTAAACAGAGGTGGTGGACTCAGATTCCAGCTTCCAAAAACATACAATTCAATCATAGACATGATCCCTTCCAGATATCACCAAACCCCCCACCCCATCACAGAGGAACGAGGGACCTACCCGCCCCAGCCGGTGAACAATACCTCCTTAACGACCAACCCTTAACAATCATAGACAGGTTCAGATATTACAGGCTAATGATGGAACTAACGACCCATTCATCGGTTACCATTGCATGTTTCCAAGCGATACAAGGCGTTGTCTATATAAGACTCAAACTCACTGCGGATCCAGACATTTGAATTGAGAAAGCTTCCTGGAGAGGTGGAGAAACGTCTTCAAATCTTGAAAACCAAGTCCAGTGGATATTTTTTGAATTTTTACAGAATGACTATGACCTGGATGACTGAGAACCTTCATCAGCAAAGGGGATTAATATAAGGTTCAAATATCACAACAAATAAAGTTTAATGAGACAGATTTTAAAAATTAAATCAAATGAACAGATTATGCTTGTTTAACAATAATTGGGCATTTCTTCAAATAATCAAGGACCTGAGTCATTATTTAAAAGCTAAATGCTAAAGTTTAATTTGTTATCCTTAATTCTTTAACATTTAGATTAAACTTTAAGGGTAAATAAATCTATATGTGAGTAGTACAAATAACTTGTATAAAAATAAATTAGGCTGATTGAATTTGCTTTTACATTAATTACAATTCTTTAAGAAGTAAATCTATCTTAAGCTGATCTGGAATAAATATGCAAATTTATTTAACTTAATTATTGGTTAATAATTATACGGTGTTCAAATGACTCAATTGGAAATAATGATGATAATAGCATTATTTAATAATAATAATAACGACAACATTAATAATAATGATTACAATGATAGAGGATTTAAATAACAGGATTTAATTCCTACATTAAGATGAATGGTGGAGACCTTAAAATGATCTATTCTCAATGGATCCATAGCTCAGATATATCTGGAGGTTAAATTGACTGAAACTTTATGGTTTTTCTTCAACAGAACATATTTTATTTGTTCTGATGAAGAAAAGGGTGGAAAGAAGATAAAACAAGAGAAAAACAGCAAAGCTAAACTAATAAGGATCCATATAGATGCTGTTTATTTTTCCATCTGGAACAGTCCATGTGGAATTTGGGTTGATAATTGAGAGCAGAATAAATAAACATCCTAAATAAAATACTAAATTATGACTAAACCAGTAAAGTTAATAATATGGGGATAAAATGGCCTTATAAAGGAAAATGATCTATTAAGGTAATTCTTAGCAGAAGAGGACAGAAACGACTGCTAGACTGCTGGATGAAGTTTGAACACCTCAGCCTGACTGTCTGATGTGCGTTTGGGAAAAACCAGCTTTGTTGATGTTTTTTGATGGTTCAGCTTCTTGCACCCCTGGTTCGGTGTTTCTTCACCTCATGAAACTCTTGTTTCTGGTTCTTTGATTTTGCTTCGCCTTGGAAACATCGTTCTTGAAATCGGATGGAAAGCCTATATTCTTCTTCCACACACATCATGTCTGGTGGAAGCAACAGAGAAGGCTGTGCTGCAGTGTCTCCCCTTGTTTACAGCGCTGCAGCCCACTGACACACACAGTCCTCTGCTGAGGAGAAGTTTGTTTGGATTTCTGCAGGTGCAGAAGTGATAAGGGTACCGAACACTAAGGAAGTACATTTACTGGGTAAGTTTGAAATTATGGAATAATTCAATGATTTGTGACAAAGTTTAAAATTCAAATTTTGATCTAAAGTTCTTTAATCTACATGAACTTATTTTGATCTACTATTGTTTGTGAAAGGGTAAGATAACATCTGATCTTTCCTTCCCTCAGCTCCTTTAATTCAGCATGTTGGTAACTTTGACTCCCAGTTTTCCTCCCGATGAGCTCATGACGGGTCGACCCGTTCCTGGACCACAGAACGGACCTGACCACTGACCTCTGGCCAGACTGGGACTGACAGGTGACACATTAAAATGACCTACAAGACCTTTTTTCCCCTTAGTCAGAGAAGGCTTTACAGAGGGACCAAGGTGCCTGGAAACCCTCATGCAGGACCATCACAGCCATCCTTCCATCCTTCAGCAGGAGGAAGTGTGGCTGAGAGTCAATAAAAAAGTGATCAGAGCTCATCTGAGCTCATCTGGAAGGAACCAGGAAAAGCTTCAACAAATCAGAATAAAGGGGCAGAATAATCCCCTCTGATTGGTTAATTAACACATCAGTAATCCACCTGATGTGTTGAGGACCAGCTGCTCTGTAGACAACGTTCAAAATGTCGCCTGTATAAGGGACCAACATCAACAGAAAGATGAAGACGCCCACCTGAAGATGTCTGACATCAGTTTTGGCTTTTTGATTTTTAATCTTACAACATGAATGAGAAGGGAAATGTGTTGTATTTTAATGAAAGATGAACATTTTTAGTGTCTAAGTGTTTGATACTTTTCTTGATAATAAAAATAAAGTCCAAGTGTTAGATGACCACCTGATGGTCAGTATTGGCAGAGATTTCTGGATCAGAGAATGAACTCTGATGATCAGGTCTCAGCTACCATTGGGAAAGAGGAGCGCTGAGATTAAATCCTCCAACTTTTCAATGTGTGCTTTGACTGACCCTGATTCTGAAGAGCTGAACTCGTCATCTGCGTGAAACAACTTTGTGTTATGATTATAACATTTTGCATAGAGATTGATCTTCCTCTTTTACTTTTAATGAAGCTCAGATTAATAATTTGACTTACAGTTTGTAGACATGAAGGGGTCTATTGTTTTGACTGATTTGAACTTTTCTCTTTCCAGGGAAAGAAAAAGGGTAACGGATAATGATAGAAACTAAAAATTTAAATTCTCAGCAAATAGAACTTTTACCATAAAGTATCATAATGGGAAAAACTGTAAATATTTTTGCCAACTAAGATGTGATTCCAGGGCTCTATTTATTGGCAACATATTTTAGCTATCATTATCTTTTCCATGACTTTTCCATCTATTATAATCATTTAACATTATCCACCGACTAAATGCAGTTGTGCATTTTTGATTCATTATTTTTTAATTATCATTATTTTTCTTATTATTTTTTTTTTATATATTTTTAGGGTCTTAGATTTTAGCTTTCTTTACATATATTCACAATTTTAGTTTCTTAGTTTTTTATATTCATAAATTTTCCTTTTTTTTATGATATCGATTACACAAGGATAATATCCTTTTATAATCGAAAGGGTGGACTGTTGTGGGAAAATTCATATATTTCTTCTATTATATATGAATTTATCATATTTACTCACTATAAAAGTTTTCACTCAGTCTGTTTCTCTCTCAAGGCCACACCATTCCCTGCAGAATGTTGTTTGTAGACCAGACCTTGCTTCTTCCCATAACAATCCAGATTCTTTCTCAAGGTTTATTCATAACATGTTACTGTTAAGCAAAGTGTGTGTAATTTGTTATGACTCTGACTGCTTTCCATTGTTGTAACTAGGGGGGACGAACCCTGCCCAGATCAGAACAGAGCAGAATGCTGTGCCATGATGACTGTTCTCTCTTTGCAAAGATTATTAATAAATGTGCCGACTGAGTGAAATCCATCGATCTCCGTTTATTTAACTAGGATGAATAGTTGAATACTTTTTGTCCCACGACATGTCCTTTATTCAAGTAACGTGTTTCCAGCAGGTGCAGTTAATGCAGGTGAAGAGTGGAGGACAGCTTAGTGACCCCAAGATAATTTCATTCCATAAAGGAAGAATAATGAAAGAGCACAGTGGGATTTTTCTGGTTTTAGATTCAGATTCAGTTAAAGTGTTTCTGTGATGAAGTTGAAGACCTTCATTCTCTTTAGAGGTCTGATTATATCTGCTCCCATAGCTCCCAGTTTATTCTGGATCAGTGGAAAATAAACTATCAGCCATAAAGCAGGTCTGTCTCTGCACCTGATTGGCTACATGGTTTCTTTTCTTATTACCTACAGAGCTCAGTGGAACCAGCTGAAGGTTCAGCAGATGGTCGGTTCCTGCAGATGTGATCTGATGTAGAAATAAACTAGTTCTAACTTGGTCTTTGAGGGAGAGGAGTTGAAATGATGACAGATGGAGGCAGAGGTGATGAAGTCTGGGTTTGGACTTTGAATTATATCTTTGAATTATACCAAATTCAAACATTTGGTCAAAGCTTTATTAGAAATTCCTGTAAATAAACATTGTCAGTCTTTTGATTAAAAAGAAAAATAAAGATAGAAGCTAAATAGTGCAGAATAATCTAATTATAATAAAGGACTAAAAATTCTGGATCCGAGCAGAGCTTTAAAATTAATAAAGGTTTTAAACTTGAGTGTGCTGACCTCTAGTGGTGAACTGGTATCATGCAGATCATGCAGCCAATTTCATTGTTTTTTAAATTAAAAATAAGCTTTAGATACACAGATTTAAAAAATCTTGTAATTCTTCATAAGTTTTACTTGTCATAAATGTCATGGTTTTAACATACTTAAGAAGTTTGTTGCCAAGATTGTGTCTAAACAAAAACTAAGCAAATAACTAAACAAATGATCAATAAACAAATGTATTCTTCTGTATCTAGTAATAAAGTAAACAGGATTTCTATATATCATTCTTGTGTTCAGCCTGTTGATATCAGGCAGGACATCTCTGACCTCAAAGAAGGAACAACAGCTCCTGTCAGTGGACTCTTTCCGAGTCCAAATCTGTTCCCGGCGTTGTGAGCATTAGCTGTGTCTCACTCATCTGGGAACGTTATGAGGCCTGTGGGAGTCTTATTTTCAGTTTCTGTATCAGAGATGGGGAGTTAGGGACGGGATTCGAGTCACAATTAAGTTCCATATTTAATATGCTGGTGAAGATTCTCAGTCATCCAGGTCATAGTCATTTCGTAAAAGTTTAAAAAACAATCCACTAGACTTTGTTTCCAAGGTTTGAAGACGTTTTGCTTTCCCCCAGGAAGCTTTCTCAATTCAAAATGTCTGGATTCGCAGTGAGGTTGAGGCTTAAACATGCAAACTGAAACTGACGAGCAGGTCGTTTGGTTCCATTGTTAGCCTGTAATATCTGAAACCTGTCTATGATTCTGAAGGTCGGTCGTTAAAGGGATTGTTCACCTGGCTGTACCACTTGGGGGCGGCAACGGGAGCCATGCGGCTGCCGCGCCAGCAGGAGGGGGGGGGATAATGGAGACAAACCCTTGTTGTTCAAACAACGAGCGGAACATCTCCTCGTGTTGTGTAGGTTTGCTCGGAGGGGGAGCCCGCTCGTGGTTCTGCTGGGTCAAACTGGCCTGATGGTTCTGTCATGATCGAGGGGATTCTTCTGACGTACATGCAGGAAACCACCAGCAGGACAAAACTGATCGATTTATCTTATTTATTTAACAGAAAACAGTATCCGAGCTTGGTTCAGACAGATCAGCTACTTTGTTCCAGAAGAGGAGCCGATCTCAGAGGGGGCTTGTGGATTGGAAAGTAGGCTAGAGACCAAACGGTGGAGAGCGGGCAGGCAGACGGAGTAACAGCAGAGCCAACTGAGTCAGACCATCAGGCGGTGAATGGTCGTCCAGCTGCTCCTTATATGTGCTGCACCAGATGAAACACAGGTGTGCCACCTGTCGGGTTGGCACGCCACCGACACGCCACCTGTCGGGTTGGCACGCCACCGACACGCCACCTGTCGGGTTGGCACGTCCTCCAAATTAATTTTGAATTGTGGTTCAATAGAAATATTAATAATAAACAAACAAAACAAGTAAGCCAACACCATTGAGTTCATAAACTAAAATTTTGAGCATTACTTTGAGTGAATCACTTCAATCAGGTGTTTTCTTCAATGTTTAGTCAGATTTCTACTCCTGTTGGTGAAATATTCTAGACCAATGTGCTCTAAGGTGTCTGGGAATGTTTGTTAAATCACTGTTTATAAAAACACAATTCAAGAATCACTATTTCAATCCATCAAATATAATTTTGTATGTTTTTATGTATATTTTTTTTTTGGTTCTTATTAGAATTGCTGTTGTGAATTAATCCTTTCTTTATCGGGAGTGTGTAACTTTCAAGCACCACTGTATATATTTACCTTGTTAAATAGAATCTATTTTAGGATTGCCAGTCCAGAGAGGGAGCGGTGTACAGAATTCAAAATAGATCAGATTAGTATAAGCCAAACTGTTCCATTATCAGTTATACAACCATGGATAATTACAGATGCTAGGGTAGATTTTACTTTGTTGGAAAGAAGAAAGGATAAGAAATTCATATTAAACTCATATATAGTACAGAATTATATTAATCAATATTATAAGTATGTAAAAATTTATACAGATGCCTCTAAAAATATAACAAATCAAATAGGAGTAGCCTTTATCGTACCAGAATTTAATGTTAAAATTAGGAAAAGAATAAGTGATGGACTTTCAGTTTATACGGGAGAAATGATTGCAATATTATTAGCTGTTCAATGCGTGGAAGAAGTTAAGCCATTAAGATCAGTCATATGTTCAGATTCTAGTTCATCTTTAATTAGTTTGCAGTATAATCACTCAGAAAGCAGGCCAGATATTTTAATAGAAATTCAACAGACACTATATAGAATAAATATGATGGGTTTAGTTATAAATTTTGTATGGATACCGGCACATTATGGAATTAAAGGAAATGAACAAGTAGATAAGGCAGCAAAAGAAGCTGCGAAAAATGTGTCAGTGGATTTATTTGTTAATTTTAGCAAATCTGAAGTTAAAATGTTAATTAAACAGAAAATAAAGGATAAATGGCAAAACGAATGGGAGAAAGGAAATAAAGGACGTTGGTTTTATAAAATTCAAAAGAAAATTGGAGAAATGAGAAGAACAGAAAGAACAAGAAGAGAAGAAACAATCATTTCTCGATTGAGGTTTGGTCATACCGGATTAAATGGTACTCTGTTTATCTTAGGAAAACATAGGAATGGGAAATCTGAATATTGTGGGGTAGATGAAACAGTTGAGCATGTGATGTTATACTGTAACAAATATGAGGAGGAGAGAAAGCAATTCATTCAAAATTTGAGTAAAGTAAAAGTTAAATTAGATTTATTTCAATTATTCAGAAGTTATTCAGATAGTAATATTTACAGTATAGTATTTCGATATCTAAAAATAACACATTTATATAATAGAATTTAATTCCTGAGAGTCATTCTGGTCCACACTCCATTCCAGTAGATGGCGGAAATGCATCTATCTGTTGTTTGCCAACCGCCAAAAATATCAAAGAAGAAGAAGAAGAAGAAGAAGGAGCGGTGTCTAAGGGGAAGGAGAGGAG
>NW_024038956.1:0-5437 GCF_016077235.1 Cyprinodon tularosa
TGTTTTAAATTTTGGAGCTTTGAAGATGTTTTTTTGGTTCCCAACAGAGGTTGCAGTAGTCTAACCTGGGGGAGCAAATGCATGAACGAGAGTCTCAGCATCAGAAAAAAGAAAGGAAACGGACGAATTTTGGAGATATTACGAAGATGAAGGAAACAGATTTTAGACAGATGCTTAATGTGATTTTCAAAAGTAAATTGAGAATCCATTCTAACTCCAAGATTTGTAACTATGGTGGAAAATGGGATGTCTTGTCCAGAAAAGGAAACAGTCGTCATAGTTGAAGATTGAACCTGGTGAGGTGTTCCGATCAGCATGGCCTCAGTTTTGGAGCAGTTCAACTGAAGGAAATTCTGAGTCATCCACTTCCTTATCTCCTCCAGGCAGTAGTGAAAGCATTAAGTGAAGATGGTGATGATGCTCCAGTTCTAATATAGAGTTGTATATCGTCGGCGTAGCAGTGAAAGGAGATGTTATATCGATTTATGATTTGACCCAAAGGCAGCATGTAAAGGGAAAACAGCAGGGGCCCTAATACTGACCCCTGTGGGACACCACAGGAGACAGAGACAGCCTGGGACTTGGCCTTGCCGAGGCTAACACATTCCAGCCGATTGGAGAGAAAAGATTTAAACCAGTCCAGAACGGTGTCACAGGGACCGACCTACACATGAAGACGGTGTAGTAGGATGTTATATATATATATATATAGATATATATATATATATATATATATATATATATATATATATATATATATATATATATGTGTGTGTGTGTGTGTGTGTGTAGGGAAATTACATCTTACATTTATTATATTCATGTTAATTTTGAGTAAGCTTAAAAAAGTAATCTCCAGGTTACCATTCCAAAGTCTTTTTCTGTAGAATTTCATTAATCCATCCAAATCATGAAACCTTCCTTTTTTCTAGCTTTAAAGAAACACTACAGAAAACAGGGGGTCAGTGGGAAGCCTACTGCTGCCACCTGGCCCTGGTTTGTCCTCATGGATGAGGTATTAGGACAGAGGCCCCCTAATGCCCCACCTGTCCTAATTGCCTCCATCCCTGAGGACACAGCAGGGCCAGGTGCTGCAGAGGCTGAGCAGCACCAGGTTGACGATGAGGAAGAGAATGAGAGGCCAGGAGAGAGGAGGGAAAGGAGCAAGAGAAGAAGGAGAGACGAGTTGGTGGATTTAATCAGGGAGGATATCAGATGGCAGAGGGAAGCGGGATAGGATGGACAGATTGTTTCATTTATTGGAGAGGATGGTGGACAGACATTATTATTTTTGGTGTTTTTTTTTTTAACAAGTTCAGGTTATGTGTTGCTGTTATTAAATTAAATTATTAAATTGTTTATAAAAGTTATTGTTGTCGGTGTGTTCTTAAAGTCTTTTATCTGTTTCATCGCTTCTTTATAATTTAAGTAAACTTAGAACAACTTCTCAGTGACATCAGTTTATTTTTAGAGAAGCAAGTATTTACAATAAACTATTAAAAACATTTTTAAGTATTGACATTAGATTTTAAAATTAACTACTACAACTATTTACAGAAGATATACAGTAAATATTACTAGAGAACATATATATATATATATATATATATATATATATATATATATATATATATATATATATATATATATACAATTGTGACTGAGCAGGAGTCCCTGGTGGTGCTGCTGGACTGGATGCGATGCCACACAGATGACCTTGGAGTCTTCTGACTGTGAGTGGGACATCATCTGGGGGGTGGGGGTGCCTCTCTCCACTGTTCACCACATCATCCATCAGGGTTTGCAGGGCTGACCCAATCGACAGCTGCCCCAATTGACGGCTGCCATGGTACTAAAAAAGTTTAAAATGACGAAGAAAATAATGACTTTACTAAAACTGTTTTCATTACCCTGAAATAACAGCTAAAATGTGATTAAAGTGTGCTAAAATGTGACAATCTAAATGTAATGGTGGTCGGGTAGACCCTCCTCCAGGGGCAGACACCTTGGCAGACAGCTGGTCCCTCCATGGAGCACCATTGACTGCCTCCAACACGTTCTCCCCTCCTCATCCTCTGGCGTGTCATCCTCTGGGGCCGTGATATCACCAGCTCCCAGGCAGATGTTGTGCAGGACAGCACATGCTGTTTTGACCTGTAGAAAAAAATAGACAAAAATATTTATTTTTATTCAGTCATCTATCTTTATTACTTGATTTATTAGAAATTAAATTTTACTTAATCTAGATCCACTATTTAACTTATTTTTTCGTTTTTATATTTTTATTTTTTTCCTGTATTATGTTTATATATATATATATATATATATATATATATATATTTATATATATATATTTATATATATATATAATTGCAAATAAAATCAGGCAGTAAGGGGATAACAATTTAGACAAAAAATGATTTATTTCTCAACAGTTTGGCTTCTCAACAAAACATTAGTAATGGTGAAAGTAGTTATTCAAGTCAGTTATTTACAGGGTTTGTACACATTTAAGTATTCAATTCAAATTACTAAAGTTACAAACAAATAAATTACAAACTTAAAAATAAATATAAAATTTGATATTTAAACATATTCATCAATCTGCTGACAAGCGTTTATTTAATAACTGGTATATTCTGATAATTAGCAGGCCCCTGTGGGTTAGAATAATAGCAGGTAGATCTTACCTCTCCACTGCGCACTGCCAGCCTGAGAAAAATCCATCGCAGGTTTTGCTGCCGCCGAAGCCGTCAAAGCGACTCTCCTCCTCCAATAACAAGTAAATAAAAAAAAAAAGAAAAAAAATTTCCATATCTATTTTTTTGTTTTTGTTGTTTCTTTCCGTATTTCTCGAGCTGTCGGATTTTGTTTGGCGCTGTTTTTGGGGTAAACGTGATGACGTCGTGTCGTAACCAGGAAGTGCTCCAAAGGCGTCCTCCCAAGTACGCAGCCTGCGAATTGAGACGCAGCCTGTGATTGGTTGGCCTATAGAACCCCCCCTCACATCTTCAAACACAAGTTCGTTTTGGCACAAATATTTCGCAAGGAATGTGACAAAAGTCAAAGCGCGGTGTCAACGTGCTGTGTCTCGCGAGAGCGCGTTTGTGTTCTTGAAGCAGCAGATTCAAGAAGCTGTAATGGCTAAATTGAGGTTGTAATGCAAGATTAACATATGCAAAAAAATAATAATTACAAATAAACTATCAATAATCATTTGTCAGCTGTAATTTTATTTTTGTAAAACTATATGAACACACCAGTAAATAGTTTTTTTGTTCATTCACATTTAAATCAGATTTGAGTGAAAATCCTCTTCAGGGGAAGATTGGACTGACAAGTGTAATTTTTTTTTACATGTTCTTGCCTGATATATCTTTTAGTGCAACTTCAAATTCAGTTTGTGTGTGTGCGGTTTTTCTTTACAGCAGAACATTTTGGCATACAAGTTCAGATTTTTGTGGTACAAATTCTCACATTGCATTCTCAAGTTTTCACATTAAATTCACAAGTTCGTTCATTTTGGCACATATTTACCTTCATATATACGCATGTTAAAATATTCACTAAACATTTACTTAGTATTAATATAATTAGTTTACAGAAAAGAAAATGCATGGTTTCCACTCACCAAGTCCCATTTAGTCCAAGAACACAAACACAAACACCAAAAACACCAGTAGTTAAAAACTGGAAAACACAAAAATATCTTCTTTGGAGTGAAAACAAACATACCTTCTTTGGAGTACTAAAATGTACTTTCAGGCTGGTTTAGACTCAAATTCTGCACTTGTTTCTCTGCTATTTTTACTGCAGCACTTTGTGTCTCATCAAAATGGGGAATTCCCGCAATGATCCGATTGGATGTAAGTTGCTGCAGATGCTTTAAAACAAAATGCCTTTCAAAATATAAATCTACATGGCTTTCACCAATTTAATAATGTAAGTAATTGTTTTGGATGTTTTTCTTTTTAACTCAAATAATATACAGTAAAATGAAGTAAAACTTTTTAGATGTTTTTAGATATATTTTACCACATGAACTAATTTATTGACTTTTTATTTCTAAGTATTTATTGTTGTTAATTTTATTAACACTTTGGTGGCTCTGTTAACCTTTCAGTTACACTATGATCCAGTCATCAAGCCCAGATTTTCTCGTTTTCTCTAGCCAGTGTGTGTGATAGTGTGTGTGAGGGTGTTTTTAGAGTTCCTTGGTGTTTCTGATTATCTGATCCGGACCTGTTCTGCCTCTCAACCACTGAGCCTGCCTGTTCCCGCCTGATCTGTTTGCCCGAACTGTCTTTGGACTCCTGGATCTCTGAGCCTGTTCCTGTTCTGATCTGTTTACCTGACCTAGCTTTGGACTCCTGCGGGTTCTCCGGGGCTGCAGCATCTGGGATAATCTGTGCAATGCCCAGATTGATTGAATTGATTAAATTGTCAAACCAGGTTAGTGACTCACGCATTCATAATCATCCTCTGTCAGATCCGGTGATCCACCTGTTTAATAAATGCTTTTTGAATAATCCCACTGTCTGTCCTGCCTCTAATACTGGGTCCTTGTGTTCTGATTGAGATAGAATAATCTGGCCAAACATGGACCCATCTTCAAACTGACACTGGCGTTCTGAGATTGAACTATGTTATAGGAATACAGGAGGTTCTATATTGCCTGCGTGGTCAGGCTGCTACCGTGTTTGCTGTGTCATTTTCTCCCCAAACTGTTTGGAGGTTATTATTGTTATAAGACTCTGGTTTTTCTGAGGAGCACCGATGTGTCGAGCTCTAACAGCCAGATCCCGTGTCTGTGTGCATATTTTTTTCAGGAAAGTCACATGACCGACCCAGGAGCTGTTTTAAAGGAAGAGTCTGGTTATATTCAGAATTAAAACTTCTGAAAGTACTTTAAATATGAAATTATCAGTGGTGTCAAAAGTACCCACATTTGTTACTTAAGTAGAAGTATAGATACTGCAGTTTAAAAACACTCTGGTAAAAGTTGAAGTATCAACTTGACCTCTTTACTCAAGTAAAAGTGAAAAAGTATGAGCTGCAAAACTACCTAAAGTATAAAGTAACCTTAAAAAAACAGCCAGATGCCACTATATGAAATGAAAGCTAAATTTTTCGACTATTTCTAAAAATTCTTTGAGATAGGGCCTAGGATCAGCGGCGTAGGAAGCGGGGGGGACGGGGGGGACATGTCCCCCCCAATATAAAAGCCAGGTGGATATGTCCCCCCCAAAAATTGTACTGCAAAATATTAGATTTTGACAATTTTTTAACTATCGTGCTTTTATTTTGAAGGCGCAGCATCGTTTGTTACTGTACCCCCTCCCCCCCTGAATGCTGAGTGTTTTTGAGCACTCAAGGAAACAGCGATACAGAAAGCAGAAAATTGTGAAGGAAGGGAAAATGGTCTGTCGGGATTTCT